>NC_067226.1:2215000-2519642 GCF_019924925.1 Ctenopharyngodon idella
TAAAGAAACATTTATTCAGCAAGAATGTATTACATTGATCAAAAGGTTTCATTTGTTAACATTAGTTAAGATGAACTAAGAATGAACAATACTTCTACAGCATTTATTAATCTTAGTTTGTTAATTTCTGCATTTACTAGGGTTAAGGTTAACCTAATATTATTAAGAACAAAAGTTGTATCTGTTAACATTAGTTAATGCACTGTGAACTAACCTGAACATGCAGTTTTTTTATTAACTAACATTAACAAAGGTTAATAATTGCTATTATTATATGTAAATATATTGCTCATTGTTAGCTTATGTTAGTTAATGCATTAATTAATGTTAATAAATGAGCCCTTATTGTAAAGTGTACCAAGATTTCTATTTCAAATAAATGCTACAAAAATATTAAGCAGCGCAGCTGGTTTCAGCATTGATAATAATAGGAAATATTTCTTGAGCAGTGTTAGAATGATTTCTGAAGGATCATGTGACACTGAAGACTGGAGTAATGATGCTGAAAATTCAGCTTTGTCATCACAGGAATAAATTACATTTTGAAATATATTAAAATACAAAAGTTATTTTAAATTGTAATAATATTTCACAAAATTCAGATTTTCTCATTTTAAAAAAACATTACAAAATCTTTAAAACAATACACAAGAATGATAATTAATGATTGTCATTTTTCTTTTCTCAGCTCCGCTGAAGGGCATTCCCAAAGCACCATTCCGGAGCCCTACCACCCCAAGCATGTTCAGCCCTCCCAGTAACAGAACCCCTATTGCCCCTGCCCGCACACCCCTGCGCAAAGAAAGGGGGGTCAAGGTAACTGTCTAGCAATAACTAGTTATGAAGTCACTGCATAACACGGGTATATCTAGTAGGTTTTACACTTTTTTTTTTTTTTTTTTTTTTTTAAATGCTTAAAAGCAAACTTTGCAGGTGACACCTGGATTTCATCTCTGTATATGCGCTATATTGTCAGGTTATGTGATTGTGTGTTTTCTTGCAGCTGTTGGATATATCTGAGTTGGATATGGTAGGAGCTGGCAGAGAAGCTAAGAGGAGAAGAAAGACTTTGGGTAAGTTCAAGAAGTAAATTGAGTGGCATAGTCTATGCACCTGTGAACGGACTCACTCATAGACTAGCCTAAGCCCCTTTGTGCTGTCCACTTTTAGTTATATTGTTTTTCTGGTCTTATTTAGACACAGAAGCTGGAGAGAAGGTGGCCAAAGAAGAGGCGGTTGTGGAGAACGCAACACCAGACTACGCAGCTGGCTTGGTGTCCACACAGGTAGTTTTGGAAATCTTATTATCTATGTGATGAGTTCCCTGAATGTGGGTCAGAACAAAACTAAAATCTATTTCTCCTTTCCTCATGACAGAAACTTGGGGCGCTAAACAACGAGAGTGCTCTTCCGTCAACCAGTTACCTTCCCGCAACCCCCAGCATGGTTCCTTCTTCGTCTTATATTCCCAGTTCAGAGACACAGCCAGGTGAGCCATCGACAGATACAGGATGGGATGAATGCAAAGAAATTAGCTATAGTAGAAAATCTATTGATTTAGACACAACAGATATTAACAAGCTAAACCAAGCTAAATGTGAGCTTAAAGTCTTCTCAATGCCCTTTTTTTTTTGCCACTTTTTGTTAATATTCAGCGAATGCAGGCGGTTCAGGGCGTGAACCTACAAACCGGCAGTCGGAGGAGTCGTCCGCCCCAAGTGCTTCTGCTTCACTACCCGGCCAGTTTAAACAGCGGCCGCCCATGTATAATGCCAGCACTGCCAGTCCCACCGCCCCCACTTCACCCACCACGCCAACCAGTACGCCTACCAACAATGCCCCGCCTCCTGCCGCCACAGCAGCACAGCCAGACATGCCCACGCAGCCGCCCACCACTGCAGCCCAGCCTGCACCCACGCCAGTGCCCCCACAGACCCAACCGAAAAAGAACCTGTCGCTCACGGTAAGAACTTCTCTGATTCATGGATATGATAATGATATTTTTCTGTACTATCCTGCTTTTAATGTTACTAGGGTACAGTTTTATTAAAAGAAATTAATTAATAGATTTCTTAAATGTTTCAACTGAGAAATTTGTAGAATTTTTTTTATCAAATATTAAATTTGAAAGATTCAAATAATTATTGTAATGTTGTTAGAGGTTTTACTATTTTATTGAAAACAGCGAACAAGTGGTCATCATGGGTATCACAATGTCAAGTCACAGTACATTTCCAACATCTTAATATACAATATCACACTTTCCTCAATGGTGTATGTACATAATCCATTTTTCCCAACACTTGTTACATTTTTCTAAATAAATGTCTCTCTTTACAATATATTCCTTTTATAAGTTATGGCTTTCCTATTGCTTGCTTAAAATATCTTTAAGTATTTATTCCTGTCTAAAACAATTTTTGGTATTCTCCCTAGATATAATGAATAATGACAGATGAATAAATAGTCAAACTCTTCTCTGCTACTTCTTGCAAAAAAGGTTGTATTTTTGGGCAGGCCCCAAAAATATGAAAATGATTAGCCATTGAGGCTCCACATTGCCTCCAGCAAAAGCCCTGACTGTGTGTGCCTGTGTGGAATGCTCTTACTAAATCTTACTAAATTCTTCCATCGAAACTCCCTCGATGTTGTTAGAAGTTTCATTGTTTTGTTTTTTTTTTTGTTTAAAAGTATTTTGTGCTCTTCAAGGCTTTATTTATTTGCTCAAAAATACATTAATTCAGTAATATTGTTAAATACTATTTAAAATTACTGGTTTCTATTTAAAGATATTTAAAAATATAATTTAATCCTGTTATGGCAAAGTTTATTTTTCAGCACCATTACTCCAGTCTTCAGTGTCACATGATCCTTCAGAAATCATTCTAATATGCTGATTTGCTGCTCTAGAAACATTATTATCAATGTTGAAAACAGCTGTGCTGCTTAAAGTTGGCATGAAACGGAAGTTGCAGTCTTCCTTATTGTGGCGTATATCAGAGTAAAATGGCTTCTGGAATGAGAAAAAAAATGTTTGATTTTGAGATTTGATTTTATCTTTTATGAATTTATTGAATCGTAGGAAGTTGGGCATTGCTAACTATATGGACTCAAGGGCATTTTTTCAGTTACGAGGGCACATGAATTTTTAAAAATCATCCTTGCTGAATAAAAGTATTAATTTCTTTATAAATAAATAAAAAATAAGACATTTGGGGGGTGGGGGGACCCTTACTGAGCCCAAACTTTTGAATGGTAGTGTACAGTCTGTAAAGTTTAATTTTTATTTTGCATCGTTTGGTTCCCCACAGAGAGAACAGATGTATGCTGCGCAGGAAATGTTCAAGACTGCAAACAAAGTTACACGGCCTGAAAAAGCCCTCATCCTTGGCTTCATGGCAGGATCACGAGGTATTCTGGATTTGTTTTCATCCGTTTCTCTTAATGGAGTGACTGTCTTACTGTTCCTCTTTGTTCTAAATGACCCACCTAATGTTCGTCTGTTGCATCCTCTCAACAGAAAACCCCTGTCCAGAGCAGGGTGACATCATTCAGATCAAACTAAGTGAGCACACAGAAGTACTGCCTAAAGCGGATGGAACCGGCAGCACCACCATGCTGGTGGACACAGTGTTTGAGATGAACTACTCTACTGGACAATGGACCCGCCTCAAGAAATACAAACCCATTACCAATGTCTCCTGAGGAGGACTGGGTTAAAAAACAGCGCGTTTACATAGACACATATGTATGCATTCACACACCCCTCTTCGACGTCACCTGAGGAGTGCTTTAAAACAAATATCATGTACATGCGCTGGAATGTACATATTTACGGGCCAAATTCTGAGGTATTGGGGATATGCGCTAGTGAATTTCTGGATGCTGGTTTCAGACAGTTGCAAAGGACTTCCTGTTTGGTTGACCTCATGTCCTATCTTTGTTCCTGCATTGCCAAAGACAGGGACCCTCTTACAAAATAACTGGTTTCTTTATCTTTTTGTTAATGTTTGTATTGTCTCTCATTTTTAGGCCCATTTCAGATTTCTTAGTGTCGGGGAAATGAGGCGAAATTGAAGCAGGGCTTGTTAGTTTGTGTCATAATCTACCTTTGATTGACACATTATTAAGAGATCTTAAAAGGGTACAAACATGCTATTACAGTGTCCCACCAGTGAAACAAAAGAATCTGTTTGTGTTTTCACACTGAGAATGTTTAAAAATGTTTTCAAGTTCCTCCTTGGATGGAAAAAAGAAATGAAAACAATAAACAGTGTAAAACAGTTTATTTTCTGTTTAGTACTTTAAGAACTTTTTTTTAGGAGGAAATAAATGAAAATGTGTCCAGATTTGAATGAGTCATTTGCTGAAGCCTTGGTGTAAATAATATTGGTTTATGTCAGTCACAACTGAAAAAACCTACCACTTCCTAGTTGTTATTTTTACACTTTATATGTATGCAGAAGTCTGAGATGCAAATGTTTAACATATTTTAATAACGGGTGACGAGGTTTCTAAAGTGGAACAGTGAAATCAAGTAGGACTCGAATGACTATTTAGAAAATGGTTTTATTTAAAAAAAAAAAAAAAAAAGAAGCTTTTTAACCACTGATTTATCTTAAAGGAATGGTTTACCCAAAAATGTAGTCATTTTACTCACACTTGTGTGGTTCCAAACCTGTATGACTTTTTTCTGTGGAAGAAAGATGATAAAACGATAATTTGAGAAATGTTTCAATTTTTTTTTTTTTTTTTTTTTTTTTTGTCCATTGTCCAAATGGGCACCAAAACTGTTTGGTTTTCAATGTGCTTCAAGATATTTTCACTAGAGAAAGAAAGTCCTACAGGTTTGGAACAATGAGAGTGCAATTAAAAGATGAGAGAAATGTAATTTTTGGGTCAACTATCCCTTTAAATCAGTGTTTGTTGAGGTTGTCTATTTTTGAAAAACTTGCTTTGCTATGCCATGCTTAGATCCAGCATTTCCTCTGGAGTCTTCAGTGCTCAAACCACTCCAGGATCGACCCAGCCTCCGAAAGTCTTCTCCAGGTAGAGCGCCACAGCCAAGGTTAGACGGTCTTGAAACTTCCCAGCCACCACCTGCACGCCCAAGGGCAATCGCTCCTTACTCAAACCCAGTGGACACTGGGTTACTGGCAGGCCGAGGATGTTCAGGATCCCTAGAAATAGTGAATGCTGTTTTCAATTATGTTAATGTATATTTTTTTGCTGTATATTTAAAGGGTTTCCATCTACTTCTATTACGCACTCCTTATGTTATTGATTAGCCTTGCTGCAACTGTGTTGATGATAAACTCAATATTGAAGTCTGTTCTTGTCTGACCCCTCCGACTAATAATGGCTTAATCTCTAGTAACTTTTTGTAATCCACTTCTTGGCCTTAATAGCCACATATACTGTAAGGTTAATGATAATTAATGGGCTCCAAATCTATGGCCCAGATCAATAGCATCCAATTTCTAAAAGTGGACATTGTAAATTTAATAATACAGTGCTCAGCATAAATGAGTATACCCCCTTTGAAAAGTAACATTTTAAACAATATCTCAATGAACACAAAAACAATTTCCAAAATGTTGACAAGACTAAGTTTTATATAACATCTGTTTAACTTATAACATGAAAGTAAGCTTAATAATATAACTTGGAGAACAAAATTTTCAGTTTTACTCAAATGAGGGTGATGCAAAAATGAGCACACCCCACTGAAAGTCTGGAGCAAAGCTAAATTTTAGACTACAAATGTCTAATTTAACAAGAATTCAACCACAGGTGAGCCTAATTATTCATTACACAGGTGTCCAGCAGAGTGTTGACTATAAAAGGGTGTTAAAACCCCTTCCCATTTCACGCTGTCAGCAATGGCACCACATGACCTGAGAAAGAAAATAATTTATTTACACCAGAAAGGTGAAGGCTACAAGAAGATCAGCAAAGCTTTACTTATCAGTCAGAATACTGTCGCAAAAGTGGTACAAAAATTTTAAAAAGATGGAACTGCAGCCATCTCACAGAGACGTCCAGGTCATCCACGGAAGTTAACACTTTGACAGGAGCGTCTTCTGATGAGAAGGGTTGAAGAAAATCGGCATGCAATTAAGTTTACTGCAGTTATCTAAAGAAGTAGAAAGGGGTGACTATTTCCCGTGACGCAATACAGCGTACACTGCAGAGGAAAGACATGCATGGGTGCCATCCACGAAAGAAGCCTCTCCTAAAGCCCAGGCACAAAAAAAGCCCACCTAGAGTTTGCCAGGGCCCATGCTGAAGATGAAGACTATTGGGACTCTATACTCTAGAGTGATGAGTGAAGATAAATGTTTTTGGAACTGATGGCTTCAAAACTGTATGGTATCGCAAAGATGAGGAATACAAAGAAAAATGCATGGTGCCTACAGTGAAACATGGTGGTGGCAGTGTCCTTATGTGGGGCTGCATGAGTGCTGCTGGTGTCGGGGAGCTGCATTTCATTGATGGCATCATGAATTCACAGATGTACTGCTCTATACTGAAACAGAAGATGCTACTATCACTCTGTGCCCTTGGTCCTCGTGCACTTTTCCAACATGACATTGATCCTAAACACACATCTAAGGCCACTGCTGGATTTCTGAAGAAGAACAGGGTGAAAGTGATTCATTGGCTCCTGATCTGAACCCAATCAAACACCTATAGGGAATTCTGAAGAGACAAGTTGAGCATCACTCTCCATCCAGCATCCAGTCTCTAAAAGAGGTCATTCTTGAAGAATGGAAAAAGATAGATGTTGCAAAATGTCGCCAACTTGTTCATTCCATGCCTAGAAGACTTGGTGCTGTCATTAAAAATCATGGAGGCCATACAAAGTACTAGATGTAGTAGTTTTTGTTGTGGGGTGTACTCATTTTTGCATCACCCTAATTTGATTATAACTGAAAAGTGTAATCTAAGTTATATTATTAACCTTACTTCCATGTTATAAGTTAAACAGATGTTATATTAAACTTAGTCTTGTCAACATTTTGGAAATTGTTTTTGTGTTCATTGAGATATTGTTTAAAATGTTACTTTTCAAAGGGGTTGTACTCATTTACGCTGAGTACTGTATATGTTAAAGGCACAAAGATCTCTTGTTCTAATGGTTGAGACTGAAATATGTTTTAGTGGTAAAGATCTGGACTGCTAACTGAATAAAATCCTCAGGTAAATTACATTAGTAAAGGATTATATTTGAGATTAAGTCGCTCATATCTCCCTCTTAAGTTCCTTATGTTAGTTAAGAATCTGTTACCTGTGTAAGCAAAGTTGTATGGAGTAAATAGGGGGTGGTGGTGTTTGGGGGCGAGAAGAGGATGAGACGGGTAGAACAGCACTCCATCTGTCCCCAGCAGATCCTCCATCTCTCTTTGCAGTTCCTCCTTCTGCTTTAGGATGAACTGAGATGGCTTAGAACTGTGAGAACTCTCCATTAGAGCCAAACCTGAAAATAGCCAGAAGGGAAATACATGTATCTCCTCCCAGTTACTAATTTGAAAGACGTTTGGAAAAAGAAAAGAACAGTACAAAAGAAACACAGAAAAAAAAACAGTACAAGACCCGATTATCCTAATAACCCTTTTTTGCCAAACTACTATATAGTATATAGTTCAGTGTTAGAGTTTACCAATAGCAGCCACAGTGTGTTCAGATCTTCCAAATATCCTCTTTATCAGCTCCCAAACAGGCCACACAGAGCCTCCATCTGCCATTTGTTCAACAAAAGCCTGTGGAGGCTGGAATAAACAAACACGCACTCAAACTTGCTCTAATTTTTTTTTTTTTTTTTTTGTGGTTGCTACAATCATTTGTTGAAAGCAAGTAAACAATGCAGACATAAAACAACAGTCTTTCGTGAAGTACTTAAGTCAACTTTATTTTAGCGCTTCATACAATACATGAAGCTGTTTCAAAGTAGCGTCACAGTAATAAAAAGGAAAATATGTAGAGTGATGTAAACTTTATCCAATATGAGAGAAATTTAAATTCTGCTGTAAATTTGCTCTAAAAAGACAACAGTGTCATTCAGCTCAAGTTCAATATTGGTTCAGTTCACTGAGTAAAATTCATCAATCTTGTCGATCTTGCGAAAATTTGCCAATCATGAAACCAATTCGATTTATTTAAAGCAGCTCTACAGAAGATAATAGTGTCATCATCCAGCTCAGTTCTGTTCAAGTTTTGTTCCCATCCAATAGTGTCAGTCCAGTCAGATAATATTACTGAATATTAAGTAACCTAAGGTACTACACACCTTGCCATCTTTGTCAGGTAGAGCCAAGAATGTGTCCCAAATCTGAAAAGAGTATTTGAGCTGAGGAAAACTAACTTCTTTAACTGTAACTCCTAGATCCGCCTCTATACGTGCAGCCACCTGTGAACAGAAACAACTTTTTTAATTTTTGAAAATTATTTAATGCAAAAAAACAGTATTTTGCATATATTCAGCAATACAGCTGATTACAGAAGTATTTATATTATGTATGTATATGTTGAATGCAAATCCCTGTAGTAGTTGTTTTGTTTTGCTCCTCACCCTCTTTTGAGCTTCAATGAGCTGTTTGTCTACTGGAGATGTCAGTGGAGATCCACCATCATCTACTACAGTGAAAAAACGTAACTTTTTCAGATCCACCTCTTTTGAGAGGAAGAGCCTGGAAAATAATTCTTGATGTCAGTACTAACTTGTAAAAAAAAAGAAGAAAAAAACTGTCTGGTTTAATCTGGTTTATATCTATGTGAGATGTACTTGTCTGCAGTGGGCCCGGTCATTATCTTCAGGAGAGGGAGCAGGTCTTCAGCGTAGCGACACATTGGACCAGAACCCAGGTAGTCATTTTGGAGACCAGAACATGCGGGAAACTGACCGTCATTTGAAACCACATCTGAAATGAAATAAAACCCTCTCCTTTTATGATAATATAAATCTATTTTTCCTATTAACTCTTTCTTCGCCAGCAATTTTTTTTTATTTATAAAGTTGCCAGTCACCGCCAGCATTTTTTATAATTTTCACAAAAATTTCATGGCCCCCAGAATATTTTGTATGAATATCTCTGAACATGCAATATATCAAAAGAAAGAACAGAGCCTCTTTTAAACAACAACATTCTAGTTTCATGCATTCTTTTTTTTTATCAACACTTGAATATGGGTAAGCATTTTTAACAAAAAGCTGAGAAAATCTGTTTTTTTTCCAAGACTATAGCATGCATAAGCAATGCTTTTCTGATGGTTCTTACAGCAAAATACATACCTTTTGAAGGTTTGTGGCCAAAAATCCCATTGAAAAAACACGGCATGCGGATACTTCCACCAATGTCAGAGCCGATACCTATCACAGCTGCACCACCACCGATGATACTTCCCTCTCCACCTACCCATGAAAGAATCTGTTTAATATAATATTGTAATAATAATGTAGTTTATGGATAATTATCAGCTTTTTGATATGTTAAGCTGAACATCTGTGCAAAATCATGGAAATGAAACCGTGACCAATGAAGTATCATTTTTGTATACCCTTAATATAAGTATATATTTATATATAAGGTTTATAAAAAATTCTGATTTTCTTTTTCTTTTTTTCCCCCCCAGAACCTGAGCTTCCTCCACACATCCTCTCGAGGTCATAGGGGTTACTGGTGATCCCATAGAGGTGGTTGCTGGACTCCATCCACATGCAAAGCTCACTGGTGTTGGTGACACCTAGAGGAATTGCACCAGCTCTCTTCAACAGAGCCACAAGAGGAGCATCCATACTGGCAAGTACTCTAGCCCGGGATTTCAACCCGCCAGAATTGGGCATACCTGTGGGAGCAGATAACATAAAAATTAATAATCTCTAGTATCCTTTTAATTTATATAATGATAAGGCTTGAACAACACAGGAGCGTCAGATCTCTACTGTATCTACAGGCAATGTTTGCTAGTTACAGCCCACTAAAATTAGTTGCAGTCCAGATTCTTGTGACAGTGGCTGGCTGATTTGACATTATTCAAAGCTATCCACAAAAATATATATATTTAAATAAATAAATATATGGACATGAAATATTGTTTTTAGTTGACATTGTTTTATTTTACCAATCTTGAAGCTTGCGCTAAGAAAACAAATAGTACATACTAGTTCAAAACAGTAGGCTACATTGTGGCTACATACTAAAGTACTCATCGCTGGTCCATTGTTTGTTCATTTTCTTAGCAGATGCTTTAAGAGAATATACAGATAGGTTTGTAACAATTCAAATCAATTTGGTAACACCTTTTTTCGATAGTCCACTTTAGACATTCTTCTAACTATAAGTAATTTTATTTTGATGGTCCCCCAACAGACATTCTATACTGCATGTACATGTCAACCTATACTAACCCTAACCCTAATGAGAGTTAGTTGATATGTAGTTGTAAATTAGACTTTATTGTAGACTTTATCTCAAAATAAACCTTGTCAGGGTGATACTGTGTGCATGGATGCATGGCAGAGAGCATTATGGGAAGTGTACCCTGTAGTGCGAATGACTCTTTGACAGACAGTGGAACACCCAGCAGAGGAAATCGGTTCCTCAGAACTTCCTCTCCTCCATTCTCCTCCTCTATTAGTTTATCTGCATGAGCGGCCTCTTGAAGGGCTGATGAGAACCTGAAAGAGAGGACAGTAGACATTTATAGTGAAATGTCCTGTTCAGTCATGCATAAACGTTGTTACTACTTCAATGAACCAAGTGCTTACCTGTCTTTGACCAAAGCATTGAGCAGTGGGTTTACTTCCTGTATCCTGTCAATGTAGGCCTGCACAACCTCCACACTAGTAACCTGAATTTACAAATCAAAGAGGTTAATGTTCAGTATTACAAAAAGTAAAATGTGAAGTCCAAAATTTTTTTTTTTTTTTTTTTTTCAGTGGCTATAGATACTAAATATCATTTTTAGTAAGTTTACTAAATATGTTCTCAATTGATATGACTTTCTTCTATGGAACACAAATATGTATATATATTTTTTTAATTCTTAGTGGGTTTATTTTTTAAGTCAATGGGATTTAATGTTTTTTTGGACCCCAGTGACATTCATTGGATGGACAAAAACAGTTGAAGCACAGAATAAAGAAAGTTATGAAGTAAAATATCTAGCTTCCGCCAGATCGCCTTCCATATTCAGTGTACGAAGAAAGACTCCTATTCACTGCCATTATAAAGCTCAGATACGTCAGGATATTTATTAAAATATCTTCAATTGTGTTCATCAGAAAGAAGAAAGTCATATACACCTAGGATGGCTTGAGGGTGAGTAAAGCTTAGGGTAATTTTCATTTGAAAGTGAACTAATCCTTTAAGGAGGACAATTTTAAGACTTTTTTTAAAGCCATGTCTCTTGTTATTTAGTAAGCAAAGGATTAGATAAAGCACAGTGCAATATATATTTTCTCCACATGTAGGAGCATTAGGCCATAAGGGTCAGGGCAGTGAGCCACAATCTAGATTATTGTGCCAGAACATTTTGGCTTCAGAGCCCTTTGTAACTTTTATCTAGGATAAAGTTGACAAGATAACTCAAGATGTTACTTAAGTCTAGTAGTCTATACATATATGCAATAAATCCTGCTTCATTCAAGCCTTTAGAACAGAGGCACTGTTACAGCAACAAGTTATTGATGTTGACCTGTCATTATTTTAGTGCACACTACAGCCATTGTTGCCTGGCATAATAGAGCCAGAGCTTTAAAAAACAGAAAGAAAACTAAAGATAAAATACTTCTTTTTTTTTTAGCTATAAGACACAGTGAAGTTATTTATTATAGCCTTCTTTTCAATCATGCTCAGCCATGACAGAACTAATGCAAATGAAAGCCCAAACCTCTCTTCTGCGAATCTTCTCAGCCAGTTGCACTGCAGAGAGAGTAAGCAGTGGATTTCTGATTGGAGGGAGATGTTTTGGTTGCTTTGAGCCGGGTGAGACCAGCCTAAAGAGTGCCAAGAACAGCCTAGGCACGAGGACCAGGAGGCAGTGCTGCACTCGCTCTCCGATTGTCAGAGCCATTGTGTTGAGAACAGAGATCATGCAGCAACAGATGAAAAGTGCAGCGTACACATGCCACACCCCTAGCATTTTATCCCTGCAGACACTGAACTTTGACCTTATTTATCTCTAGTATACCAATACAGCACAATACTTATGGAATCAATACACTTAAAGGGATAGTTCACCCAAAAATGAAAATTATCCCATGATTTACTCATCCTCAATCTTCTTTCAGACGAACACAATCAGAGTTATATTATAAAATACATTTGCTCTTCCAAGCTTTATAATGAATGGCGCTCCTGATTTTGAAGTCCATGATATAAGTTTAAAAAATGGTAATAAAATATGACAAGATATCAGTTAAACTGTGTCAGAAAAAAATAATCTTAATTATGTCAGATAACACTTAAGCAAAACATGGTCAGGTAAAAGTGTCTGAATAAATTTTGGTTCCATATTTTTATCAGTTTTACTGGTAGTCCACTGTATGAATAATTTTTGGGTATAATATGTCACAGTTTACTTTATTTTGCTATCCTCACTTACATAAATAAACTATAGTGTCCTGCACCCACTAGTAAAAATATACCAAGAATATAAAAAACGTCTGAATATGTAATTGACTGTATGTGTGTGTGTATATATGTATATATATATATATGTGTGTGTGTGTGTGTGTGTGTGTGTGTGTGTGTGTGTGTGTTATATAAAAAACAAGAATTTTTATTAATGTGAAAGAAAAAGTATTATCACAATTATCAAAGACTTTATAAGACAAAGGCCTTAACAGATGTTTCCAACAACAAATATTGTATCAACTTTTTGCTAACCTCTTCTTCATGACCTAATATAAAACCCTCTTACGCTTATACAAATGAACACGTGTATCAAACAGCCAATAAAGCGGTAAAACTTAATTTGTTCCATATCAGTAAGAAAATATGGGAGGAGCTATGGGATTAATGTAGGTGGGTACCTGGGCGGGAGCTTTCAGTGAAATGAAACTAAACTGAAAAACAACAAAATGAAAACCTTTTATAAACGGTTTTTACTTTAGACAACAGTATGTTTGTTCATCCATTCGTACGTAAGATGTATGAGAGCGCCGCTGACACTCACAGGTACGTGACAGAATTCAGTAAAGACATTTATAATATTACACAATATTTCTATTTAAAATAAATTCTGTTCATTGAACTTTCTATCAAAGAATCCTGACAAAAGTATCACTGTTTCTACAAAAAAATAAAAAATAAATAAATAAATAAATAAAATAAAAATTAAGCAGCAAAACCTGTTTCAACATTCATGTCACGCGTATGACATGAAGTACACAGGCGGTATTAACGTGAAGCGCCATGGCATCTTAACGCACAGAAGCCATTGGCATATGCCGCTATGCTTAGTGGCACATCTTTTAGCACATCCGCCAGTGGATGGTGGCATGTGCCACAGTTACTTTTGTCTTTTTTATTCAATCAAATATACTATGTTTGAAAGCAAAAATAATTATATATTGTAAATAAAAAATAAAAGATTACAAATAAAAAGTCTTCTTAAAACTATTTTAATTACAAAAATAACGAGACATACTCGATCACGTCTGCTCCATTTTATTTGTGATCGCATTGAACAACGTCCATTAGGGCTTTTAAGTCCAAAAGTGTGCACATTTGGGGAAAATAGGCGTGGCCAAATCATTGCGCCAAGGGAGAGCGACCAATAGAAACAGGTCTTTCATTCTGGTGCTTAGAGACCGCCACTGAAGTGCAGCTTCACTTGCCTTGAATTCAAAACTCGCAAGCAAAGGAGTTCGTAAAACAATGACAGGAGCAGAGAGTTTTGCTATCTCAGAGTTTTGCTAACAATAACTTTATTTTTGCAGTTAAAACAGTTTTAAGTCGACTTTTTATATCGACTTTAATTTTAATCTTTTATTTTTAATTGCAGTATAGTTATTTTTGCTCTCAAACACAATTTGTTTGATTGCATAAAAAAGACAAACACACACAAACACACAAAACTCCACATGAAAGCGTCATATGTTGTGGCACCTCCAGTAGCCTAGAAAATTATTCCATGATTTACTCACCCTCAAGCCATCCTAGGTGTACAGTGCCACTTGAAAGTTTGCAGAATCTGTGAAAATGTGAAACATTTTAACAAAATAAAAGAAATAATACAAAATGCATGTTATTTTTTATTTAGTACTGTCCTGATTAAGATATTTTACATAAAAGATGTTTACATATACACAAAAAAACAAAAAAATAGCTGAATTTATTAAAATGACCCCATTCAAAAGTTTGTGAACCCTTGATTCTTAATACTGTGTGTGGTTACCTGGATGATCTACGACTGTTTTTTTTTTTTTTTTTTTGTGATGGTTGTTCATGAGTCCCTTGTTTGCTCTGAGTAGTTAAACTGAGCTCTGTTCTTCAGAAAAATCCTCCAGGCCCTGCAGATTCTTCAGATTTCCAGCATCTTTTGCATATTTGAACCCTTTACAACAGTGACTGAATGATTTTGAGATCCCATCTTTTCACATGGAGTACAACTGAGGGACTCAAACAGAACTATTAAAAAAGGTTAAAACGTTCACTGATGCTCCAGAAGGAAACACGATGCATTAAGAGTCGGGGATGAAAACTTTTGAACAGGATGAAGAGGTCCAAATTTTTCTTATTTTGTTTAAATATCAGTTTTCTTCATTTAGTACTGCCCTTTGGAAGCAACAGAAGATACCTACATGTTTCCCGGAGACAAATTAAGTGCAATTTACCTTGATCTTCAAATTCAAAAAGTTTTCACCCCCCGGCTCTTAATGCATCGTGTTTTCTTCTGGAGCATCAGTGAATGTTTGAACCTTTTTTAATAGTTGTGTTTGAGTCCCTCAGTTGTCCTCAGTGTGAAAAGACGGATCTCAAAATCATTCAGTCACTGCTGGAAAGGGTTCAAATATGCAAAAAATGCTTTAAATCTGAAGAATCTGCAGGACCTGGTGGATTTTTCTGAAGAACATTGGGTAATTTAACTGCTCAGAACAAACACTTTCTTTCACTCAGAAAAAACGCTTTTTGGACATACATCGAAAGCGTATGTCGAAAGCATCGAAAGCAGATTTTACTTTATGAAGTTTTATATAAGGATACTTGTCTTACACAAACGCATCAATTCGCTTCAGAAGGCCTTTATTAAACCGTATGGATTCTTTATTTTTTTAATTTTATGGATGGATGCATTTTTTTTTTTTTTTTTTCAGAATTTGGGTTACCATTCACAATCATTATAAACCTTGGAGGACTAAGGATATTTTTAAGTTGTGTTCGTCTGAAAGAAGATAGTCATATACAGCTAGGATGGCTTGAGGGTGAGTAAATCATGGGATAATATTCATTTTTGGGTGAACTATCCCTTTAGAAATAAAGGTTTTCAGTAACAGATGGGACTGTCAATTCAGTGGCACATGCCACTCAAATACAGATGTGCCACAAACTGACTACATGTTTGAAAAATATTAGATTTTTAAAACACTTTTAATAATTTTCATAATTTTACTCATTCGCGCAGATTTTGCGCTCACACCCAAAGTGCTTACACATTAATCCTCTGTCTCAGTACTAAATTGAGTTCTTTTTGAGTTCAGTACTAAATTGAGTTCACTGCTTATTGCACTTAAACAGTCAAATACACACCAAAAAATGTCAAAATGCTGGTTTTGGAGAGCATTCACGTAAACGCAGTCAGTCAGTCAGCAATTTAAAATATATTAAAATAGAAAAAGTTATTTTAAATTGTCATAATATTTTACAATATTACAGTTTTTACTGTAGTTTTGATCAGATAAATGCATGATCTCCGTGAAATAAGATCTAATGGGTTTATTTATGTATTAAAATCTTAAAAAGGGCAAAAGCAATGGCAGAATCTCCAAAACCAAGAGAGACCAGGAGTCTGGATTTATCTACATGTAAGTCAGCAGTAACCCCACAAATATAATGGTTTAGTGCATGAAGGACTTAATAATTTTACTCATATGTTAGGTAAATATCAGAAATGAAGTTATACTTCATACTTTTTTAAATATATAATTATATATCTATTATATCTTTTCTTTTCAGCCCTGACATTCTCCATTGATCCCCTGACTGAGGAGCTCCAGTGTTCCATCTGTCTGGATGTGTTCACCAATCCAGTCACCACTCTATGTGGACACAACTTCTGCGAGATCTGCCTAAAAGAATGCTGGGACAACCGTCAGGACTACAGCTGCCCAATATGTAAAAAGACATTCAACCAAAAACCTGAGCTAAAGGTCAATATAACACTCAGAGACATTGTAGATCACTACAAAAAGAGAAATCATCTGAAAATACCTTAAGTGTTGTGTGACATCTGTACGGTGACAAAACTGAAAGCCCTGAAGTCGTGCCCTGCGTGTCAGAGCTCTTACTGTAAGACTCACCTGGAGTGTCATTTCAAAGTTCCAGGTTTAAAACAACACAAACTGATCAACCCTGTAAAAAATCTCCAGGATCATTTATGTCAGAAACACGACAGACCTCTTGACCTGTTCTGTAGAGATGATCAGACATGTGTGTGTGTGATCTGCACTGTGACCGATCACAAGACTCACAACAAGAGGAGAGTAAAGAGAAGAAGGTAGGAAATTGCAACATGAAAATGTTTCTTTTTTTTAATACTCAAAAAGATAAGAACAGACTTTGTTTTTTAAAATATTTTCTCAAGACATTTTTTTCAGTACAGCTTTTAATTGATTTTACTTTATTTTATGTACGTTTATATACTGTATTTATATTCTTGTTTTCTGCCTTGAGAACCTTGCTTTTAAGGCACTATTATGTTATTATCGTCATCATCATCATCATTGTTGTTGTTGTTGTTGTTGTTGTTCTGTCTATAGATTCAGGTGAAGAAGACACAGACAGATGTGCAGCAAATGATTCAGGACAGAATGAAGAAGACTGAAGAAATCCAACACTCAGTAAAGCTGAGAAAAGCAAGTTTATGTTCATATATACATATATATAAAATTATTCAGACGTTTTTACTAGTGGGTGCAGGACACTGTGTATTTATTTAAGTGAGGATAGCAAAATAAAGTAAACTGTGACATATTATACCCAAAAATTCTTCATACAGTGGACTACCAGTATAATTAAATAAAAAAATTTTGAACCAAAAATTATTCAGACACTTTGACCTGACCATGTTTTGCTTAAGTGTAATCTGACATAATTAAGATTATTTTTTTCTGACACAGTTTAACTCTGATATCTTGTCATATTTTTTTACCATTTTTTTTTTAAAACTATAGTGAATAAACTGTATTAATGAATGAAATGATCAAGGTGTCTGAATAAATTTTGGTTATATATATATATATATATATATACACAAACACACACAATTTATATAAAATGAAATATTTGTTAGATGCATTTTTAAAAAGTTCTGAAACTTAAAGGATTTTTTTCATGATTCTGACTAATCAGAAAAACACTGAAAAAGAGAAAGCAGACTGTGTTGAGCTGTTCACGGATCTGATCCGCTCCATTGAGAGATGTCTGTCTGAGCTGCTGGAAGTGATGGAGCAGAAGCAGAAAGCAGCAGAGAAGAAGGCTGAAGAGCTCATTAAAGAGTTAGAGCAGGAGATCACTGAACTGAAGAGGAGAGACACTGAGCTAGAGCAGCTCTTACACACTGAGGATCACCTGCAGCTCCTACAGGTCAGTGTCCGTCTCTCTGCTCACATCACAGCACAACACTCAACATCCTGAGGGATTTCCCTTCTCTCCTGCTGTAGAATTATCCATCCCTGTGCAGCCCGTTAGACACCAAGATCTGGACTGGGATCAGTATTAACACTTGTGTGACTGAGCTCTGCACTCTGGCTGAGCTGCAGGACACTCTAGACAAGAAACTCAATCAAAATGGTGGGTTTTGCATATTCTTATTTCACAATAATTGTCTTATCTCTGTTCATCAGCACTTACAGAATGATAAAAATTTCACAATCACATTTCACAAAAAGTCACTTCAAAAAGGCAAGCTAAACAAAAATGAATTCTCTTTAAACATGTATTCAATTAATGTATATATTTAAATAAATATTTTGTTATCATGTATGTCACAGTGATGAAGAGGATCCAGCAGTGTGCAGGTACAGTGTATGATAATACTCACTCATATATATTCACAGTACAGCATTCCAGTTTGACTGAACTTGTTATTCTACAATCTTACTGTTATGGAGTTGTGATTCAAATTCTCTCTCTCTCTCTCTCTCTCTCTCTCTCTCTCTCTCTCTCTCTCAGTGGATGTGACTCTGGATCATGACACGGCACACCCTGAACTGATCCTATCTAAAGATGGAAAACAAGTGCGACATGGAAACGTAAAGCATGACCACCCACACAATGACAAGAGGTTTGATAAATATATCATTGTCCTGGGAAAGGAGGGCTTTTCCTCAGGGAGGTTTTATTTTGAGGTGCAGGTAAAGGGAAAGGCACAGTGGAATTTAGGTGTGGCAAGGGAATCCATTAACAGGAAGGGGGAGCTGCACCTGTGTCCTAAGGATGGAAACTGGACTTTGTGGCAAAGTAGTGGAAACATGTATCAAGCTTGTGAGTCTTCCCGTCTCTCTCTCCCTGAATGTGAAGCCCCAGAAAGTGGGTGTGTTTGTGGATTATGAGGAGGGACTAGTCTCCTTTTATGATGTGAAGTCCAGGTCTCATATCTACTCTTTCACTGAGAAACTCTATCCAATTTTAAGCCCTTGGACTAGTGATAAAGGTAAAAATTTAGCACCACTTATCATCTCACCTGTCAGTTACAATGAATAAATTACACCCAAGTAAGAGGTCCTGGATGAAAATGAATTTTTTTTTTAATAGTATATAATCATGAACCTGAATCAAGAAATATGTATGTGCTTTTGCTTAAAGAATTAAAGGATGTACATTCTTAATTTTTTTTTTTTTTTTTTCAGCATTTTTGTAGAAAATTATTTTATGCATGTCGTAGTGAAATGATGCGATGCTGACCTGTAAAGAATCATTCCTGTAATGCACACTTTTTCCTTTTTCACTTATTGCCTGGCATAACAATAAATTGGAACTTTATCCATTACATATCTTTCATTTATTTAAACAGGTTTACATACAATGTCTAGAACACATATCACTGTAAATAGTGAGTCAGTGTGGCAAGCAGGCCGCAGCCCAGAGCTGTGGGAACGGAGCGAGGCCGGTGGTGCCAGTGCTAATGAGCATCACCTGTGCTCCACATCGGCAAAAAGCACACCAGTCTTGACTCCCACGGAGGAACTCCAGAAGGATAAAAGGAGGAGCGACGACAGTGAAGGATGAGAAAGGCCTGGACTTTGTTGTTTTGTTTTAGTTGGGGCAGTCGCCCGTGAGGGGCTGCCACTTCACTTTCGTTTTGATGTTTGTTTATTCTGTCATTAAAAGTTATGTTTAACGTTTGCTGGTTCCTGCCTCCTTCTTCTTCCCTGAACTTTTAACATCGTTACAATCAGTTTACCTATATTTCCCCTAGATAAATATTCACATTGAAATGTACATTGCCCAATTATTGCATTGTTTTTAACATTTACATACCTTAGTTTAGTCAACTTGAAATGTGTTGTATTAAGTGACAACTTGGATATGTGTGTTATTAAGTTGTGATAGCTAACTGCAACAATAATTTCTATAGTGTAAAACATGTGTTTTCATATTTTAAGGATGAATGCATGATTAAAAAAGTGTGGACCCCTCTTCTATAGCCCTCAAATTAGATCAGGTTAATCTTAACAGTTACATTTTGCTGATTAGTCTCCTGCCACTAGATGGCAGTACAGAGTGGTATGAGTTTTGGCATACAATACGCGTGCACACACACTATACACAATTTGTACTTTATGTTCTTCTGCATGCAATTCTACACCCATTAACAGCAAGAGGAGCAATTTAATAAGCTCTGTGCGCTCAAGCATTACTAATTTATTCAAGAGGCCAGATGTGTGCTTTATTTACCGTGAGATATGTTCTTGCACTATGACATTCATCAGAATAAGTCAAAAGGTCATATACATTACGAAGCCAAAGTGTGACTAAAAACATCGACGTAAACGTTTTCAAATTGATTTTATTATATATTTTGTGAATTATATTATTTTTTAAATTGGTGTGTCCGACGTGCAATAAACTTAAAAGAACTGAAGGGTGTCCAATACTGTCGCCAAAACTAAAAGCATTTTTAAAGCTCATAAATAACTCAACATTATCTTGCTCAATAATTCATACATCATAGATTTGATAGCATGGTGTTGTCTTCGTATAAAGTTTCTGAAAGCTCTGTAGGCGAGTTTGTCGTGAAATAACACAAGACAGTAGCTACTGGGCGGTCTACATGTTGCACTGAAATGTTATAATCCCCGGTATGTAGTTTTATGTTAAAAGTTGAAAAAAAAAAAAAAAAAGTCGCCCTATTTAAAATTAAAATGAATTCCCGTCTGGCCTAGGGAGTCGTCTTCATACGAATAAGAATATTGCTAAAATGTCCATCATCAGATCAATGACCAATAGTGCCGAGTTAGGGTAAAAGATAGGGGACAGACGATGGGCTATTTGTTGCATCACTGTCTGTATGACTGAGCTCATGAATATTAATGAGTTGGCACTGGCGGTGCACATCTAACATCAAGAAATGATCAAAAACAATACATATATATAAAAAAAATTAAACAATTGTACTTGTAAATAGTGCATCGACTTTCTTTTTTTTCTTTCTTTTTCTTTTTTTGGGGGGGGACTATTGGCAAAGACTCTAACGAACAGTTGATCACTGGGCGGTACAATAAAACATGACAGGTAGCCTACTTATGTATCAAGTTAATTTGCATATCAAAAATATCACAAAAGATCTTAGTGTTATTGACGTTTATAGCTAATTATGTTAGTGGCGCCAAAATTGCCATTACCAAAAGACGATTCTCGACAGATTGAGCTCGATGCATTTAATAATAAGTTTATTTTTTAAAAAGCCTATTTCTTCTTTGAAATGATTAAAATCTAATATAGTATAATTCGCACACTTGTTTGAAATAATATTAAGTTCTAAAACTTGCGAATTACAGCCTAAATAAAAAAAAGTGCTTTTTTTTTGCGAGCCAACAGAGGTGCATCTATACAAAACGAGCATGTGAGCTAAAAGTGGCAGTGCGCGCGCCCCTGCAGGTGAGCTGCCGTTGCTGCTGCTGGACCCGCCCAGGTGAGTCGCTTCCAATAAGAGCTCAAACTCAGTCTGCACACATTTCCTGCGACTTACATACACAGATGCCAGTAGGGGCTAGGGCTTCCCTGTTTAGTCGCTTTCAAAATGAAACACGAGGGGAGTTAAGAAGACGCATACAAGAATTTTAGGATATTTACAAGAGACTGAAAACTGGTGGTGAAGCGAAGACGATAAGTTTATACCTGTAGAGTAGCGCAGGTAAGCTGGGTATACGATAAACGACATGGTGGTAAATGTAAGATATTAATTGCAACAGTGTTACTTTAAAATAAAAAATAATGGTATAAAACTGTGTTTTATTAGTCGCGACAGCGCGTATGGGCTCACTTTTTTATGTATCATTTATTATCCGCAGTCTGACTGTAGCGGAAGATGCCGCTGTACACTATCATTTACACTAGTCCAACTTCACCAAAACATGCTGACTGCAAGACTTGCTCTTGCGAACTCACTTTAAGCAGATAATGATCAGAATAAACAGAACTGTCGCTGACATAGATTCTCATTTCTTGTCTGAAACAGGAATGTGATACATTACTGAAAATGAGGCCAGATATCAGTATGGAGGAAGCGACGCACGAGACCTGAAGATCGGTCACGCGCCGGACGCGCAACGGGGATTGCGTGTAGCTCGTCTCAACTTGATCGAAAGGCGGGACACTATTTTTTTTATTGTCAAACAATTAGTGACCTCGAAACTGCAGTGTCGCGTGAGCGTCAGAGATATGTAAACGCTCGTGGTGGAATTTAGAGTGCGCGAGACAATGTCATCCGGGACCATCGTTATGGACCAAGATGACTTGGACCCGGAGGCTTCGGATTCTCTTATCCACGGGATTCACGGAGCGCACCGGGCCAGGCCGTCCTCTTACCGGGCTCTGCGCAGCGCCGTGTCCAGCCTGGCGCGAATAGATGACTTTATCTGCGAGAAGATCGGCTCAGGTTTCTTCTCAGAGGTTTTCAAGGTAAATATTTATATCATGCCATTTGATTGATGATGCTTTTTGCACATTTCACGTGCTGCATCTCCAGCACAATGTTTATATAAATGAACACTACACGTAAACAAATGTTTGTTGTTGGATCATTTTTGTTATGAAGCATGTTTGTTTATCATACAGTATATATCTTATTTTTAGACTTAATATATTGAAAGGATGTCATTTTTGCCTTTTCTCTTTCCACCCTCTCAGTCTTATATAGTACTAATATAAATATTAATATCTGTAATATTTAATGTAATATCAAACGCCAAGATTTAAATTAAATGCATTTATTCATGTGTTGTAGTATTAGTTGGCTTGTCTACAGTAATATTATGTTTGATAAAATTACTGAAATCTGCTTTATTAATAACCTTAGGCTAACCCTTTGCAATGACAAATTCTACTTTTTTATTTCCATTCTGTTACTTTCAATCATATTCATTTTTTTTTTTTTTCAGTTTTGTAAATGTAGTTAGGTACATAACAAAAGGTATACATAACAGAAATTATCCTGTTATCAAGTGACATTTGGCAACTAACCATCTTTTCACTTCAAGTGCTGTATGCGTCCAGGTTTTGTAGCCCTGTTAATTTATAGTCCATTTTACACTCTCAAAATGACTGATAAGACAGACAACCAATTTATGAACGTCTTTGCGAAATTCAGATGATAACAGTCATTCTGGCTGTTCTCTTCCTGCTAGAGAAAAGGGGTCCTGACCTGTGTAAGGACAGTAGGTCTGTGTTGGTGTGAAAGTGGATACCCGTTGACAAGGTGCGCAGGTGTGCTGGAAACTCAACTCCTGTGTTTGTGTGCGTGCATGTGAGACAGAGACTGACAGAGAGAGAAGAGACCTAATTAGCATCCCTCATAGTTCACCCTGTCAGCCAATTTACTGACCAGACACCAAATATGGCAATAACTTCCTGCCGGTTATTGCCTGGAAGAATGTCACTGCTGATTAGGTCAATATATATGCAAATATGTGGTGGGTGCTATTTATTTCAGTTTGTAGTGCAAGGGTTATGAACGATGTAAATGCGACATTTATAATTATGTACAACCTCGGCTAATAGTCCACAGTTATAAAAATAATTTGTTTGTTTTTAATAGATTCATTACATAATGGCCTTCAACAATACTATTGAGCAACCTTGCAGTGTCTATACTTGTCGTGACAGATCCTTCAGTTGCTGTTTTTTTTTTTTTTTTCCAAAGACTTTGCAGACTGTCAACAGTAAGGACTTGCACTTAAGTGAAAAATGTTTCTTTCATTCTCTCCTAATTAGCTTGTCAGAAAATCCTTTCTTGCATCGGTTCAGATAATTGCTTGGTTGATATTTCATCAGTTCTGCAGGGGAAAAATCATTGCTCACTCATTACATTCCTCTCCTAACTACTGCAGTTCTCTGCCTTTTTCTGCCTACCTTGATAAAATCAAAACAAGTGATGGAAGACGAGAGAATTTTGTGTTTCTCTTGGTTTGATACTCACCTCATTGTGGGATCAGCACAGTAGGCTTTCTCCTTTCAAGCTGTGCCAAGACAAAGTAGCTATTTATGTGAGATTCCTCTACATGAATCTGATGGCGGTGGAGAGCAAGAATTAAGTTTTTTTTCATGTTTTTTCAGAGTTTTTTCATGTCTGCCTTTATAACTTGCAAAAAGAATCATTCAGCATGGTTTATTTGTTTTAAAACCCCTGTATGGAAAATATAAAAAGGCTCCAAACAGTATTTGGACACTTAAAAATACATAATTGTCAATGCATTAGATTAAAATATATCAAACCAAGTACCATTTGTTTATAAATTGCAAAACATTTTGGAAAGCTTAAGTTGCAAATGATAAAACATTCACGTTACATTTACATTTGCAGCTGACATACGCTTATATCCAAAGCAACTCCAATGTACAGTATATATTGTGTCAGCATATGCATTCACTGAGAAGCAAACCTATGAAACTGTTGTTGCTAGCACCATGTTCTACTGGATAAACTCAGGATATGCAATAAGAAAAGGGAAGGAAAGGTATAGCATCACTTGTTTTTAGATGACACATGGTGTGGTGTTAAGTGCCCAAACACTTTGGGGCCACTCAGTGATATAGCTTTCTTATTAGACTAATAACAACGCAGAGTTCTCAGTGGAGATTTGGGTTCTATTTTTGATACCTTTACATTTGAGCTTCGTGTTGAGGTCCCTGTATCGAGTGTGCTCATTAAGTGTTAGTGTGTTCCTGAAATACAGTAATAAGTCTGGAGACTGCACACTGTTTGACAAAAGGGTGATGTCACGGTAACGCGTCTTGGGTTCCGTAATTAGAAAAGACGCTCATCGATGGCATCTGGTTCCCTCTTGGTGTCACGCGTTTTAAAAATGGGCTCACTTCCATTAAATATAGATATGAGGAGTGTGGTTAAAAGTACACACTGGCAGTGGAGTTTGAGTGGAAGAGGATTTGTGAACTGATGGTTAAAGACATGTTCTGATTGGCTGGATGGTTTGAGGTTGTAAACAATTTGCAAGCTAGTTTTGACATGATTTCGAAAGCTTGAATTTACAACACAAAGTCCCCCTTTGGTGCTTCTCTTTTGCATTCTCGCTCTCCTTTTTTCTCTTTCTATTCTTGTTTCTCAGTGTCTCTTACTAGTCAGAGCATGCATGAATGTCAAGCTCCATTGCTGCCTCAGAGCTCTTGCACGTTTGTTTGAGTTTGCGTATGTTTTAAATATCAGTTTAAACATCAGTGCAGTCTGAACAATTTGAAGTCTACTTGTGAATGCATTTTCATGCATTTTGCAGGTGTGTGCTTGTGATTATTAAACTTAGGTTATAGGGTGGTTAAAGATTTCTGCTCGTAACCCTAAAGCTCTAGGTAGAAGCTTATCTTCTGTATTGACATTGTATTGTAACTTTAAATGTCCTTACATTAAATGTTTTCACTTTAAATCAAATGAAGGGGTACACGATATATATATCTGTACCATATCTATGCTATTTGTTATCTATAATTATCTCTAATAAATAATATTGTGTGTAATACAGTAATAAGTGTTAAAGATTAACTATTTTACCTTTTTTTTTTTTTTTTTCTTTTGATTGACTTATCCAACACTCAGCTAATCTATATATCAAAATACGAAATGAGTATGCACGATGAAATGTCAGATATAGATATTATACATGCATGCATACATAAATGTAATCTTAAAATGAATATCCGTTTTTCTTACAGAACATTATAATATTAAGATGCCTAAATTCACGCATTTAAAACTGTTGATCTTAGTTTTTAGTGTTTTTGTAATGTCTGCTATTTATTGATTATCTGCCATAGCATTAAAAAATATTGGCTTCTAGGTATTGCCAGAACTTTAATATCAGTGCATCCTTAATAAAAAGTGTATGCTAAATGCCACATAGCTAACAGAGCTAAACTGGTTGTCAATGCCAGTGTTTGTCTCCGTATGAATGTTATTTGAATGTACAACATAAAGTGCAGACTCATGGTAAGGATCATTTTATAAAAGATGTAAGCTGTGAAGAGGGAAAATGTTTTATGTGTCTGATAATGTTTTAGGGCCTGTTAAGTGCTCTATGGGGCACTTTTAACTGTCTTTCTGGCAGTGTGCATGTAGTGTGAGAGTGGGTGGTAATGATGCTCTGTTAAGTGCTGTCTAAACTGCAATATGAGAAGTATGCTGATAGAAACTAAATTAGAAATTAAATTCATCACATACGCACTCATCCAAACTCAAACTGTCAGGTATAGTGCACGAGCGTTTGTGTATTTGGGTCCATGGCAGGTATTGCACATGCTCTGATACATTACGTAGTGACAATTATGTAGACAACCCCAGTTTAAATTGTGACTTTTTTTTTTTTTTTTCCCAATCCCACTCACACCTCTTCTCCCTATCAAAAACAAATGCTCTACAGCTAATTTTATATGCATGGATTCTGTCCTCATAGAATTCCACGGAAAGCTCCACAGAATTTCAACAGCTGTCATCCACAAAGCTCTTCCCAACCCCCACCCCTGCTTGTTTAAAGAATTTGGTCAATTGGATACTGCTTTCAGCTACCAGGTTTACAGTAGCATTAGCTTCATTTTACATGTTTTACCATATTAATCCATTCCATATGGAGCTGCATAATCACTTGAAATAAATAGAGAAGTTATAATTTCTGCTGCTGCGGTTAACTGCAGCTTTCCATCGAGCTCTACTCTTGTTGTGTCAAAGGTTTGCATTCAAAATGATCAGCAGTTATGATTTTGTATGATCTTGCAGCCTAAATTAACATTGTAAAAGGTGAAAGTGCACAGATTCCATACTTTTGTTACTTGGGGAAAACAAGACTTTCTCTCAGATCAATTCTCACTGCACAGATATTTTTTATCACAGGATGCTGAAATGCATATTGTTTGTGTTTAGGGCGTCTTCTGTATCCATCCCTGAGAATGCACTGTTTACTTTTGATAAATGCAGTGTACACACACCCTCAGATGTGTGAGCAATCGTACACTCTCCATCATTCTAGCTGCAGGGCTGAGCTATATCAGATAATTTATGGATTTTAAAGTTTCCAGCTATTGATCTTTTTGAGACTTGCAAAAGCAGATAATGGGGCTCATTGTTATTATGATATCTTGGCTCGCATGCTTTGGTGCTGCAGGCAAGTTCAGCCAGCCAGATGGCACAGCACAGGTTTGGGTGTCATCAATCAGGGATGGGTTTCTGCCTTTGCTTGATTAGATTATCATATTGCTTTTGTATAGACATTCAAAGATGAAGAACACACTTGAAGTTTGGATGCGGAGAGTTTCAGTCCTTGAGGGGAAATTCTTGCTCTGGGTTATTTAATATCTTTTCTTTTTCTTTTTGTGGAAATATCTTGGTCATTGAGGGGACATGTTTTGACAACATTAGAGTTAGTCAATAGCATACTATTTTAATTTATAGTGATGAAACTAGACGCATGTTTTTCTGCTAATGGACACTTACGAATTTATCCTCTAGCGCAAGTCTCCTAATTGAGAACCTGCTGAGTCGGACAATGTCTCGCCCCTTATAAACACTATCATTTGGGAATAAGTGCTTTACTAACCTGCTGCGCAGCAGTAACCAGACGAACCCCAGAGTCCAGACAATGCCTTTGAATATGCTTTAATCATGGCCATGAGGATCTCAGACCAATTTCAGAGAAATCCCCCCTGACCAAAAGAGTACAAAGTTTTTATAGAATAAGTGTATGGCAAAGGGGAAATGATTCATTACATTAGTTTCTCTAATATGATTGGTTTTTCTTATGTTAAAAAAAAAAAAAAAAAAAAAAAAGGTCCAAAGGATCTTGATTTGTACTGTTATGTTACTTGATGTTAGTCTTTTTTGACCTTTTGTACAAAGGAGTTTACACAGTCAGCATCACAAATGTGGCTATATTTGATTAGAGATGTACAAACAGTACACAATTTTAAATCTTTATTGAAAAAGTTTCATGTAACTTAATTTGTTTTGAAAATTTTAACTGAAATTTTATTTCTAAATTTTAAATGTAACATTTTCGACTCAACGATATATTCTCCTGAGTGCAGATAATGTCTCCTGCAGCCAGGGACTTTGAAGTCTGGGATGAATCAGAAAGCTGTGTGTGTGTGTGTGTGTGTGTGTGTGTGTGTGTGTGTGTGTGTGTGTGTGTGTGTGTGTGTGTGTGTGTGTGTGTGTGTGTGTGTGTGTGTGTGTGTGTGTGTGTGTGTGTGTGTGTGTGTGTGTGTGAGGAAGAGATAGAAAAGGGCCAGAGATCTCTGTCCAGCTGCCCCAGACATGAATAGACCTCCAAAGTCTGTCTGTGACACAAGTGTTTTTTTTTTTCTCTCTCTCTCTCTCTCTCTCTCTCTCTCTCTCTCTCTCTCTCTCTCTCTTTCTCTTTCTCTTTCTCTTTCTCTTTCTTTCTCTCTTTCTCTGAAGGTGCAGCATCGTATCACCGGGCAGGTGATGGCTCTGAAGATGAACACCATGGCCAGTAACAGAGCCAACATGCTGAAGGAGGTACAGCTGATGAACCGCCTCAGACATCCCAACATACTCAGGTCTGCAACACCTACATCTACATTCTCTGACAACATCTACATTCTCTGACTACATTCTCTGACAACACCACATACTGGTGTGGATTAACCATTACAGAAACATAAAAAATGATTTTGGTAATCACCAATACTGTTAAAATTGTAATATTTGGTTGTTTAAAATTGTAATATTTCACATTATCTGTATTTTTGGTCAAATAAATGCAGCCTTGTTGAGCATGAGACTTAATTCAGAAACATTAAAAAAATCTTACCGGCCCCAAACTTTTGAATGGTAATGTATATTTTAAATGTATATCGAACAAATATCGAAACATAAACCCTTATGCATATATCTTAATACTTTAGTTCTTTTAGTTGTGATAATTCAAAATTAAATTGCATAATTATTTATGCCAAACATTAAGTATATAATAATTAAAAGTGCTGTAATCAATTTTAGCCATTTTTAGCCAAGTTTTGTAAAGCTTGGCCACTGAGTTTGATTAAACCCCATTGCTTCAAGCACAATCATTATAACATTATTACCATCTGATACCCTCTGTACCATGGTACCACCTCAGTACATGTGTTGTGAGAGTTAATTGGTAAATAAAATCACCAGTCTCTGGTCTAATGGCTCTTCACTCTCATGTTTACTAACACAGCCTAAAGTCAGGGTGGAAAGAGAGTTTCCAACTAGATGTTAGTTCATTTTGAATTAGTGTTCAGTTGAATAATTCATTAATTTATTTCCGAATTCTCATTTAGAAGTTTTATCCATTCTTGCCTCTAGAATGGAAAAAATGTTTTGTTTTAAATCCAGCTTACCTAGAGGACAAAGTGCTGTTGGGTAACAAACACTGCATTGTATGAGAACATGAATATTGATGTCACAGGATGGCGGCTTTTGTCTTGGTCATGCCTCCATAACTTGAGCCACTGTTTATATAGAGTAAAATATTTAATTGGAAGCTGATGAGTAGATGTTTGTTTGTATATTTATCTTAAACAAATCCCCACATCAATGGTGTCTTTGTTTATATGTGCCAGGGCAAAAAGTCTAGGTTTTTTGTCTGCTTAACCTGCACCAGCTTGTGTGGTCTTGTGAGAGAGAGTGTGTTTACATGCATGCTTAAGATTGCCTTCAAAATGCAGGTGTTCCAGCTCACATTCTTGAGATGGGTCACTCCTGAAGGAACTTGTTGGTGCCTTCTTTTTTGTTTTTCCAACACCCTTACCCTGTTTCTCTGTGTGTGTGTGTGTGTCCCATCAGGTTTGTGGGAGTTTGTGTACATGAGGGACACCTTCATGCCCTGACAGAGGTAAGGTAGTGAGAGTTGTAATACACACAGATACACTAATGTAGCGATAATCTATTGCTGAGGGAAAAAACATCTTTTAATAATTGATTTACAATACCATTCAAAAAGTGTTATTTTATAAAAAACAAAACAAAAAAAAAACAGTAAAATCAGTAGTATTTTTTTTTTTTTTTTTAATTTAAAATGACTGTTTTCTGTATCAATACATAAAAATGTAATTTATTCCTGTGATATAGTTAGCATCTCTCTTGCTTCATATACTGCAAAGGTTATGTGTGATGCTGCTTTAGAATTTGTTTGAAGCAAGATATCTTAGGAGACATTTTGGAACAGCCTTGATTTTTGGGATGGAACCCCTGAATACTCCCTAAATAGCCTAAATAATTTTTTTTCTTAGGAATTACTTCCTTTTATACCAGTGTAATATGCAGAGACAACTAATAAGCAAGACATTCATTGGTTGACTTTTGAAGTACAGTAGTATCCAAAAGTGATGTCCGGAGGGGATATTTATTTTTAATGACCCTACAAGTTTGATCAAACCATCAAAATATGAGGAAAATATTTTATATTTTTCAAACATAAATTTATCTGACACAATTATTTGGCAAAAACTACAGCTACCAGTTTTATTTTACTATATAAAATGTTTGTTTGAATTTTGTATGAAAAAATGTTTTTATGTTTATATGACAGCCTGGTCAAAAGTTATGTCCACACAATTAAGCATGTTTCATTGTGTAAACACAAATAAAACAGTTGACTCCAAGCACAACTACAAAATATGCTTACAAAATCTTGCATTTTTAATAATATTTGAATAAAGGGTGAAAATGTCCATTTTTCTTGGATGGACATCACTTTTGGCCACTACTGTATAACTTGTAAACAGTTTTCAAAACCATTTTAGCTGAAATGCAGGTGATGTAACTTGAACATGACGACACGCAGGGTGATGTGCATGGTTAATATTAAACATTCAGTTTGAAGCACCTGCTAATCAGTTGATAGCATTGTCATTTTTCTTATTGAAGTAGCAATATCCCACGTATAGTTTCATTACATAATGACTAGATTGACATATAGTGGAAGTTGTGCAGAGGTGTTGGAGTGTTTGGGGATAGTTTAAAATCTATTATTCAGTTCAAGTTCATTTTAGACTCTTATGACTCAGAAATTACATATTTCAAATTTAACATCAGGTAATTCTATATAAGATCCCTCCCTAAAGAAATGTTTGACCTCTGTCTATTGTAGTACATTAATGGCGGTAACCTGGAGCAGCTGCTGAACAGTGACGTGTTCCTGTCCTGGTCTGTGAGAATAAACCTCAGTCTGGACATTGCCAGAGGACTGCAGTACCTTCACAGCAAGGGCATATTTCACAGAGACCTTACGTCAAAGGTACACACACTGGAAAGCCGTTTATTACAGAGACTTTGTGTCAAAGGTACACATGCTCACAAGTGTATATTCCGGAGATTCATACTGTACACAACACAGCCATGTTAAGCAAATTTTTCTGTGAGATAATAAACACAAATACACGATAAGGACATACAAATGTCCATCTTTCTCTCTGAATGTGTTTTTTGTTTTATAGAACTGTCTGGTACGCTGGGAGAACGGGCAGTGCAGTGCCGTGGTGGGGGACTTTGGCCTGGCAGAGAAAATTCCTGATCACAGGTCAGTAAATTGCATCGTCATAACTCAAGAGATAAGATTAGATATACTCTTCCAGAAAGGGAGATGGAGGCAGCCAAGGACTGATTGATGAGCTTCCATTTTCCCATGAAGCACTTGTATGTGTAGATGGAGAGTAAATGATTAAGAGCATGTGATGTAGTCAGCACATCTTCAGGATAGTGCCGCCTCTGCACATCCAGCCCAGTCATGGCCTGTTGTTGTTTCAGTAGATGTGTACACAGTGCTACACGTGTAAATGAAATAGATGTTAAATACCTAAGATATGCTTGAGTTATGATGTTGACTTTTACCCTTAATGGCCCAAGTATCTGTTCACACATGATGCAAAGTTAATGCAGGCATACACACATACATTTCATGTAGAATCACACTGTTACTCCCAAAAAATACTTTAGTTTTTGTTTCACTGCATATGCAGTTTCAAGTTAAATGATGTTCATAAGATTAAAGGCAAATGAAACACACCCATTAAACCCAACTGAGGTATCACATGACATGACACATAAGGTGTTAAACTCATGACAGACACTAAAGTACAAATAACTTCTATATATTAAAATAATATATAATTTCTACATATTAAAAAATATTTACACATCAGTAATGCATATTATAGTATTTAAATTCCTAAAGAACAAATGATTATCAAATACCAAATGCACTACAGTTCTTTTATTCAGCAAGGACATATTAAATTGATTAAAAGTGACCATAAACGTAACAATAACTTATATTTGAGAGCAGAGCTTTGTACTTTAAGTCTCTGTTCAACTTTCCTTTTAATATGATGTCTCATATTATCTAATGGGCTAGCTAATGTGTAAAACCAGAGAGCCATTTCTTTTCTGCCTTGACCACCACAGTGTCTTTTGTAAGAGAATGACAATGTTCAGAATAGCATACTACTCTTATTTTACAGTGTCTATATAGTGTGTATATTTACTGTGCATGGTGTGCAATTACACTACTGTTCAAAAGTTTGAGGTCGGTTAGATTTAAAAAAAGAAAAAAAAGAAAAGGTTTTTGAAAAGTCTCTTGTGCTCACCAAGGCTGCATTTATTTGTTCAAAAACACAGTAAAAACAGTAATACTGTGAAATATTACTACAGTTTAAAATAACTGTTTTCTATTTCAATATACTTTAAAATGTAATTTATTCCTATGATGGTACAGCTGAATTTTCAGCATCATTACTCCAGTCTTCAGTGTCGCATGATCCTTCAGAAATCATTCTAATATGCAGATTTGGTGCTCAAGACATATTTCTGTTATTGTTATTATTGATATCAGTTATGAAAACAGTTGTGCTGCTTAATATTTTTGTGGAAATTATGATGTATATTTTTTTCAGGTTTATTTGATGAATAGAAAGTTCAACGACAGCATTTATTTGAAATAGAAATCTTTTGTAACATTATAAATGTCTTTACTGTCACATTTGATCAAATTAATGTCTTCTTGCTGAATAAATGTATTAATTTCTCCCTAAAAAAACCTTACTGACTCCACACTTTAATGGTTGTGTGTAGAGTTTACTGTAGTACTGTATCCCACAATACAATGGGCTTGACTTGACCGTCTCTTTCCAATATTATGAATGAACTAGAAATATGCTTTCTTGACTGACCATTTTATTAAAAATCAAATGTTTAGATATTTATTTACAAAAAAATTAATTTAAAAATTCAAACAAGTTGTACTAACCAGATGTTAATTAGATGCCACTTGCTGAATTAAACATGCAGCAAGATGAGTGTTTGAGATTAAATGTTTATCATGGAATAATGCCTTCAGTTTTGCTTACCAATTTGAAATGAGTATAAAGTATATAAAGTTAGTAAGGCTAGTGTTCCATTCTGAACATATCCAGTGTGTGTACATGTGATGTCAAAGTCATCAGGGACTTGTTTCTGCCCCTGTATTTATGCTTATTTCATGGTGACATTGTAAGTGTGTGTGTGAGAGAGAGAGAGCGAGAGAGCGAGAAGAGTTACAGTTGAGCTTAATGCTATTTTTCTTAACGTTGGTATTTGTTTAAACGTTATGTAATGCATATTTTTGCTTGCTTGCAAATGCTTCATGTTTACATGTAAAACCACGGGTGTTTGTACATGTGAAGAAGACTGAGCAGATTGCTAAATGAAGGCTTTTTGGAAAGCTCTCCTAAAAAGGACAAAGTATTTCAGCAGTTTGCTGCAGTAGATTCCCTCACTCTGGCTAACCCACTTCCCCAAATGGTGTTTACACTGCGGTACATTACTTAATTTATCTCTCTCTTCTCTTGTCTCCACTCTTCCCCTCTCAGTCTATTTATGCCAGTACACAGCCCCAGACCAAAATAAAACTAAGGAAGTGTCTCTCAGCAGTGTATGAGTGTGCCAGCTATAATTAAGATCTCACAAGACCTTGTTTTGTTTTATTTTTATACACGCATGCACACATAATCATGCTGTGGGTTAATGGACTAGGGGTTTATGGGTGTTAAATGTTGAAATGTTGAGTAATTATAAAAAGATTAACAGAACTTGTAGGTTCACTTTAAGAAAATAATTTTCCTGTTTTCCCTTTGGCTGTTTTCAGTGATGAGGCAGGGAAAGAGAGCTTGGCTGTCGTCGGCTCCCCCTACTGGATGGCTCCGGAGGTGCTCAGAGGAGAATGCTACAACGAAAAGGTCGAACACCATATGATTGATTACCCAGATACAGGCCAGAGTCCTTTTAAATGACTGTTTCACCCACATTACTTATCAGATTACTGTTATTTCACAATATCAAATGCAAAGTTAGTGCCATTATCCTCTTTGGTTGAGAATAATGTTTTATTAAGTTTATTGTAATGTAAAGGTTTTTAGAGACTTAAAGGGGCAGTTCATCCAAAAATAAACAAAAATTCTGTCATTAATTACTCACCCTCATGTTGTTCCAAACCTGTAAGACTTTCATTCAAATTCAGAACACAAATGAAGATCTTTTTGATGAAATATGAGAGAACTTTCTGTCCCTCCATAGACAGCTACGCACTTTAATGCTTACAATCTCTTTATGAACTTTTTGAAGCATCAAAGTGGTAGTTGCATAGCTGTCTATGGAGGGACAGAAAGCTTTCAGATCAAAAATATCTTAATTTGTGTTCCAAAGATGAACAAAAGTCTTATGGGTTTGGGATAACATGAGAGTGAGTAATTAATGACATAATTTTAATTTTTGGGTGAACTAACCATTTAAAACACTTTGTTTTGTACAGGTGGATGTATTTGCCTACGGAATCATTCTCTGTGAGATTATTGGTCGGATACAGGCGGATCCTGACTTCCTCCCACGGACAGAGGTGAAAAACTGAACATACAGCATCTTATAAGCTCATATCAAATGCTTTCACAATTGAGAAGATTAACTATTTTAGAACTTTTTTTTGTATTTAATTTAATGTATTTTAATGTTAAGGCAAGTATGTTTTCTGCTGAATGCTATTATTCTGAAATTTCTGATAAAGTATTTTATTGGTCTATATCGGTTTGGTTCACCCTTCCACCTAGTCTACAAATGTCAAGCCAACTCCTGTCACCATCTCATGTACTCACTCAATTTATGAATGTGGATCATAGTTTATGTGAGATAACAGCTCTGGCAATAAAGCAGTGCATTATGCTGAGCATACAAGGGTGTCTAATCATGCTGATAAGTTTAATCATTCTTTGCTAGTAATTTAATAATAGTTTTTTAGTCATGTTATTTCATAGAAATCATTGTTTGATTACTTTTTAAAACCAAACACTAAACCAATTATTGTCAGGGTGTTTTATTTCCACAGTACAGCTTGTTTTCCATGCGGTGGTAATATACAGCTGTGTATCAGCTTTTTCTTAACACTGAAATTAGGTGGTGATTCTCTGTTTCAGGACTTCGGTCTGGATGTGGAGGCCTTTCGGCAGATGGTGGAAGACTGTCCACCTCATTTCTTTAACCTCGCAGTCGTCTGCTGCAGTGTAAGACCTCTTATCTACTGTCATGACAGATCACACATTAATATTCATCCTCCTCTGCAGATGCTGACACGTATGTTTACATGCGCTGTTATGTTCAAGGCTACAGCGGGTTTGTGCGTAGTCGAGTAACATTTTTCTTAACTTTTATTTTGCCTGTCCATGACATATTGTGTAATCGAACATTTCAAAGATTAAATTCTGGAGCAAGTTGGAGCAAATTGTAGTCTAACCATATTACATGAGATATCAACATCCGTTGCCATTGGAAAAGCGTAACTGTCAACTTGGATCAGGTGTTCCTCGTAAAACAATCACGTTATAGCTTTAATGGCATTGAATCACTTTGAGTTTTACAACTGTCAATCACTGTTTGAGAATACCATAAAAATGAATGTGTAGTGCCGTAAACGGAATAGTCCATGTCGCAAAATAAGAGTTGTAAACTCCCAATATAGCTCACCCCAAAATAAATAAATATTTAATAGCAAACACATTGAAGATTACTAGAAAGGTAATAAACAACTGCCCATTGTCCCTTTGCCAGTGTACCGCTACAGTTTTCTTTTCTTTTTTTTTCTTTTTTGCTTTCCTTGGGGGCTCACCTTATAAGGCTCTGGTCTAATTCACATGCATAAATGCTGGTTGAAGCCAAGCTACAAAAGAAATATTCAAGTCTGTTAGTCTGACCAATTTTAATCAGAAAGAAAAAGTGTTTACATGACATTTTAAAAATTCTGAATTTTTATCCCAGATGAACCCAGACAGTCGACCCTCATTCACAGAGGTGGTGGCAGAGCTGGAGAAGAGAGTGAGTGATCGAGAGCAGAGTGAATTTATAGAGCCTGATGTAGAGGGTGAGTCAGCATAAACAAAGAAACACTGCAGAGGGAATGTGTTGCCAGAAGGCTTCTTTTTTCTTTTCTTCTATTCACATTTATGTAATTACTTCACATATATACTGTAATGCAAATTCATGTCAGTGAAATCATATAACAGACATAATTTAAATCACATTTATGTTTGCTTTGAGCTTAAAGTTGTTGATACACTTGAAAAAGTTTTTAAACAAGTTAATCAATTTAGTTTTGAATTTTTAGGAGATAAAATTCTTAAATTTTTAGTTTTAGAGCCATATGAAATCTTTTTTTTTTTTTTTTTCCCAAATTGTTTTATTTTCCCCGCATTCCATGTTTTCCGTCTTAATGGCTTTATTAAATTTTAATAATCAAATAAAAAAGAGTGTCTAATCAATTGAATTAATAAAACTTTTCAATTTAATATTTCTTTAGTATTATTAACAATTCCATCTGCATTTTTCACATTACGAAAATCATTAATTTACATTAATTTAATAACTCAAGTATAGTAGTGGTAAAAACTGAGCCTTAAATTGGTTTTTCTCTTCCCTTTCAGACCGGTTGTCAACAAAAACATCGCCTTTGAGTCAAAAGCATTCTCTAGACATTCCTGCCTACCAGCGTCTCTGCCGTAGCAATTCAGACGTGCTTCTCCCTCCGTCCCCTCTCCTGACTCAGACCACACCGATACGTGTCAACCCCTTCTCCCAGCGCCAAGACCTCAACGGCGGCCGCATCAAGCTCTTCGACACCCCCAGCAAGTCTGTTATTTCCCTCACCTTTGCTCTCCCTCCACTTCCTGACCCCAGCAGCCCTGTCTCTGGTGACAAGGGCCCGCCCCATTTTCACAGACGCTGCCAGTCACTGCCCTGCACGCCAGAAGACATCCAGTCTTTACGTGGCACTGGTGACAAGGAGAAATGCGAGAATAATCAAAGTGTTATGGACACAGATGTAAATCCAGTCAATGGAAATATGTTGGACATGGGGAGGGACAGTGTGTTGACCATGAGCAACGAGAGTATTGCTGATCTGCCTAATATTAGTGAGTTTGTTGATGCACCTGTTGAGAATGACAAGAAGGAGAATCTTGAAATGAGAAGTCAAGAAACTGTAGCTGATGACTCTGGTCTCCTGTTAGATCTAGAGTTGATGTCTCCAAACAAATCAATGTTAGAGGAGAATGTTGTGGAGCCTATGGACTGCACCAGCTCTCCTGATACACAAGATGGCGCCGGCGCTACTTCAACCAAACCCTTCTCCAATGGCTGGAGCTCCCCGATCTCCAACGGACCGCCCTCTTTACCTCCGTTACTAGACACGGACAACAACAACAGCACTATCCCTATAAATCGATCTCTGGGATGGGCGGATAACAACTCCAACGGTGCCACTACGCCTCTTACATCTCCAGAACAGGATGAGGTCATATCCTGTCCGGGTTGCTGCCTAGCAGGGATGAGTTTCCCCTCCATTTGCGCACGTGGACCACGGCAAAACCCCTACAAGAACTTGAATGGCGATGCGGCTGGGAAAAGGCTTCTGTGCAAAGCATTGCCGCCCTCGCCCACAGAGCCAAACATTGCTTTGCCTGGCACACGGACATAATTTATACCTGCATGAAGTGCTACATTTAAAAAGCTACTGCTACTGCTTAATGCACTTGAACTGAGATTGAGCTCAAAAATGTCTTTCTGGAGGGAAAAAAAACTCTTATGTATTATTGTTTTGACTAGGTGGATCATTTAGTATTCTGATCTCATGTCCTAGTCCTCTAAACTTGAACACTCCCATAGGTTTTAATGCCTTTCTAATGACACGTTGTTAATATTTTTGTTATTTTTACTATTATTTGAAAGTTTATGAGAATATTTTGAGTGGAGAAAAAATTATGTATTATTTTATCAATGACATTAAATGACATGAGCTAACAGGCTGTGTTGTTTCTTTGGAGGATGTGAGTCACATTATTTGCAATATAGTTACTTTAAGTTATATGCTTATTCTATGCAGTGTGTGATAAATCTGTGCAAGGTATGTAGACATGTATAGTTTAACCTACCATGAATTACAGGGTGTGTTAAATATGTAATATGCCGTATATCAGTAAAGTTTTATGGTAGGTAAGATTTTTTTTTTTTTTTAAAGAAATTAATAATGATGCATTAAATTGATCAAAAAATTGATCAGTAAGGACTTTATTATGGAGGATTTTTTTTTTTTTTTTTTTTTAAATAAATGCTGTCCTTTTGAACTTTCAATTCATCATAGAATCCTGAAAAAATGCATCACTGTTTCCACAAAAATATTAAGACGCACAACTGTCTTCATCATTTTTAATAATAATAAGTGTTTCTTGAGAACCAAATCAGCATATCAGAATGATTTCTGAAGGATCATGTGACGCTGAAGACTGGAGTAGCTATCACAGGAATAAATTAAATGGTAACACTTTACAATAAGGTTCATTAATTAAACATTAGTTAATGTATTAACTAACATGAACTCACCATGAGCAATACATTTGATACTGTATTTACTAATCTTTGTTAACGTTTGTTAATGAAAATACAGTTGTTCATTGTTCATGTTCACAATGCACTAACTAATATTAACAAGATTTTAATAATGTATTAGTAAATGTTGAAATTAACAAAGATTAATAAATGCCTAATAAGTGCAGTTTGTTATTAGTTCATGTTAACTAATGAACCTTATTGTAAAGTGTTACCCAATTAAATATTTTAAAATACAAAACAGCTTCTTTATATTGTAAATTAATCAAATACATTCAGCCTTGCTGATCATAAAAGATTTTTCAAAAACATTACTTTTGTTTCTATGTAATTATCTGTAATTATAAAATAATTCCAAATTATAACATCTGTAAATTGTTATAATTCATTATTATTAATATCTATTAACAGAAAATGTTTTTAATGTCATTTGTGCTAGCATTTCCACCAGAGAGTGCTTTTGTTCTCTTCCTCTTGTTTCCTCTCTACGAGCAGGTTTAGTCCCTGTGTGGTTTTGTGGCATCAGTGAAGCTGTGACATCTGTCCTCTTCTCACTTTTTCTGCTCACCCTATGAAAGCAAGAGCTAATGAAATCTCTCCATTCTTTTGTTTAAGGTAAAGCTTTTTATGTGAGTGTTTTTTTTTAACCTCGTTATAAATATATAATATTTTTTAATATCATAATATAAATATGTTGTCAGTCAGCTTTGTACAGATACCGCTTTTGATAAATACAGTTTTTTTTTTTCTTCTTAAAATAGCGTGCAGCTGTGGGGATGCCTGTCACTGCCCCAAACTTGTTGGAATATTTCTTTCTTTTAATATTTAATGTAGGTGAGTGTATATTTTTATTTTATATTTTTATCTCTCTTGCATTCTGTGTACTGTATGTTTTCAGGCCACGTCTGTGATACACACAGGTGCAACATTTTCTTGTTTTATATGTTTCTTTTAGAGACTGTGCTCTCTGTCTGTGATGTCAAAGTCCGTACAATCAATTTGGGATGCCATCTTGAGTGGGATTGCCCTGATGCCAACCCTAAGACCACTTACACTGTCCAGACCAAGAAACATAGGTGAGTCTCATCTACACATAAAGAAGAGGTTTAGAAACACACGAGTAACTATGAATGACGTGGAAGATGTTGTTTATAGGAGAAATGAGAGTGAGAAGCAGAGAGCAGTAGAGCGCTGGGCTGAGAGGTGAAACTTTGTGTGGTTTAGCAGAAAACCACAGTCAAACACAATCCAGGCTTATTGCCCCAAAGCAGACAGGCTATTGTTATCGCCTCAGGCACACTGTTGGTTTCCTCTGAATCAGAATTGAAAAAGAAAATGACTCACAAGCGTTCAAGCTCAATTTGCTCTTTACTCGCTTTTTTTTCTCCTCATTTGAATCATGCCCAGTGTAAGTCACGTTTTTAAGAAAATGGAAGTCAGAAATATCTGTTTCATACAGTTTTGCAGGAGATGAATGGCCAGATAAACACCATAAAGATTTTTCATAAAGTGTTCTTGATATTGTGTGTTTGTGTTGCAGTACATCATGGGAAAATGTTTCAGACTGCATCAAGACTTCACGGCAAAGCTGTGATCTGACACGTGTCTTTCCAAACATAAACGAATACAACTTGATTAGACTGGGATCAGAAGAGCTTCCTTGGCTGAATAAAACTCTGATCTGTGAACCTGTGAATGACTGTCAGTATTAAACCTCAAACCATGTTCCAGATGCTTGCTAAATAAGGGCCAAAAATGAGGAATATTGCGCAAAGCTTGAAAATTTGTATGTAACAAGCATTGTTTACAAAAAAGAGCTTCAGGAATGCATTCACTAATAATTGATAACAATGTGTTGAAACGCTAAAATAATAATAATAATAATCGCACACTTTTTTCTGTAATTAATCGTGATTCAAAACGTTGGAGTTTTTAATATTTTTATATTGTAATAATTTCACAGTTACTCTCCAAATTAATGTAGAAACAACTTAAAAATATTTTAATTTATTTTAATATTTTAAATATTTGTTTAATGGCAACTTTTTATGAATGAAGGCCAGTATCACTGGTACTAATACTGGTACTGATGTCTCTGAAATTGATTTTTTTGATTTTTGAACTAAAACTAATTATATACATTCAACATTACAGTATAACTAGAAGCTATCGATTTCAACAATTATCAGTCTTTAAAAAAAGGTTAAACCATTATAATAAATGTCATATTTACCTTTGGCCATCCTACATGTCTAACAGGTAGAAAATATACAGAAATTAATTAAAGTTTTCAAACACTTTACAGTCTTCTCAAAAATTTTTTGATTAATCCTTATTAAAGCTACAATTTTTTGTTTTTTGATTAACATTAATGACAGACATCACAGCAACTGGTTTATTAGGCTGCTGTGACTTTTCTATTGAAAATAGAACATATAACAAATAGTCTAGGTACAGCAGAGCATAAAATAGTGCAATGTGTGACAGTAATTGGTAACAGGGGATCCGAAAATAATATAATATTTTGTTGTTAATTACTTTTTTTTTTTCAGAGAAGACATAAAACAATCAAATTCCACTAAAAATACCTTAAATATTGGGGATGTATTTAAGAATTTTTGTTTTAGGCTGCTGTGACTTTAAGACCTGCCACTGCCGAACATGACGCGGATCTGACGCGCATTAAAATTAATTTAAGACGGTATGTAACTAATTTAAGACTGCTCTTATGAGGATACTCGACAAAACGGGCATTTTGGCATAATTCTGTGTGTTATTGTTTGTTCAAGCGTGAAAGAGAACTCCATCCTGGCCCGCGTCTTTCTGTGCACACGAGTCGTTCAGACGTGCACACTACATTCACAGAGCGCGTTCTCGTTTGTCTTTTGGCGCTTGGATGATTTAAAAGCATTTGCGTGAATAAGAGCATGATCATATAATGTAACACTAGCCAAATTAAGACGGAAAAAATGGATGATGCGTTAATTGCATTAAACATTTTTAACGCGATCAAACTGAAAAAATCAATCTCATGCGTTAATCGCAATGCGCTAATTTTGACAGCACTAGTTGAAACATCTGTTGGTGTCTGTCTGTCCATAATTAATTCACATAATTAGACAATAATTATTTATTATGATTATTATTCATCACATTATATTGCAATTCCTCTAAAAGTGTTAAGAGGAAGACTGTACCTTTAATACGTTCTCTCTTTCTTTCTTTTTTGCCAGCGGCTGCCACATTCAGCCCCCCCAACATAACCATCTCCATGGACCATGGAAGTCTCTGGGTGACAGTAAATTTTCCTTGTGCTCCATCCCTTTACTGCGATTATGAGGAAGAGAATGAGACGGCTTGCTTCTGCCCCATTAGTGACTTTAAACTCCTCTTGGCCACAGTCACTCTATACAATAAACAGAACCTCTCAGAAAGACAGGTGCACAACTCTCATCTTTACATCACTTTAACCCCATTTTATTATTTTGTTTAAATGGAGTGTTCAGTTGATTTATTTTTCTTTCAGACATGCAATGCTACAGTGATGGAGGGAAACCAACTCAAGGTGGAATTTGGTTTTCTTATACCAGGGCAAGTGTACTGTGCTGTGGCCAGCTTCACAGCTGAAGGTGTACTAAACTCTTCTCCCATGAGCCTCCCACAGTGTGTACACATACCAGCAAAGATCGGTGTGCATAATTTCTACACAAAGTATTTATTCTTATTACTTATGTGGTGTAATGATGCAGTCTGTGCTGGGTAGATTACTTACAAATAGTAATTAGATACTGATTAAAAATTACATGATAAAAATGTAGTTAGTAACATAATCCATTACATTACACATTTAAGGTAATGTAATCTGACTACTTTTAGATTACTTTTGACCTAACTTGTTTATCACATTAATTTGAATAGGATAATCTTGTACCATATTGATATAAAATACAAAGAGGAAGAAAATATATTCCATTCTTTATCAACAACATGAAGTGCATTATATATTACATTACGCCATTGTTTAATGAAAATAATGAATAATAATGAAATCATAAAAATTATATAAATAATTTAAAAATAAAAACAATCATAATAAAACGCTTACTAAAAAAGATTAAAAAAATTTAACCTGCTTGTCATGTGACCATTAACCAACATCAGAGAACCGTGAACTTAATTTTATTTATTATTATTAATTATTAATATTATTATTATTGGCTTCATTTTACTATTGACCTAACTTACTAACTTAAAATCTCAGTGAGTACTTCAAGTAAATACAGTCAAACCAAATATTATTCAGACATTTTTGATATTTTTGGTATTTTTACTAGTGGGTGCAGGACACTATAGTCCATTTATGTAAGTAAGGATAGCAAAATAAAGTAAACTGTGACATATTATACTCAAAAATTCTTCATACAGTGGACTACCTGTAAAATTTATAAAAATTTGGAACCAAAAATTATTCTTTGACACTTTGACCTGACCATGTTTTGCTTAAGTGTTATCTGACATAATTAAGATTATTTTTTTCTGACACAGTTTAACTCTGAGATCTTGTCATATTTTATTACCATTTTTTAAACTATAGTGAATAAACTGTAATAATGAATGAAATGTTCAAGGTGTCTGAATAAAATTTGGTTTGAATGCAAATTAGATCAAAGAAGTTCAGCTGACAAAAAAGTTGCATGTAAATAAGAAATGACATGAATTTGTAGTTTAATGCGTTTGAAAGACAAAAGCCTTCCAAAGACAGTAATACATATGGTTAAATGATCAGTGAGTGATAATTCAAATAATGAATGTGTTTGTCAGGAGCTGATTAAATATGCAATGTTGAGAAAACACTTCTTAAAAGTGAAATGATTTCTGTAAATCCAGTGGTCAAATACTGTGTGGATCTCAGTTTTCAGTAATAGGCATATGGCTGGTGGCTGGTCTGTGTGCGCAATTCCACAAACCTGGAAGACCTTCTGAATGTATATAAGCAGTAAACTTTTTTTAGAAAGGAAAATTTAAAAGATAAAAAGTAGCAGTAGGGAGAATCAATAAATTATAAACATTTTATTGCTATTGTAAGAATAACATATAATCCTGTAATCAATAAAAAAGTAACTAATCTGATTACGAGTATTTAAAAAAGTATGTACTTAATTTTTGGAATCTGATTACATAATCCAGATTTGTCTGCATATGTTTGTTCAGTGTTTGTCAGCACTAATGTGAGTGTGTGTGTGTGTGTGTGTGTTCTTCAGAAATCCCCATCATCGTGATTATGTGTGCTGTTCTCATTGCTCTTGGCCTAGTGATATTTCTGCTCTGGAGAAACTGTGCAACTTCTGAACGTCCCTTGCCCAGATCTTTGGTACTGTATTTTATATTTTACCAATATTACATGAGCATGATTGCAAGTGTGTTATTGCTTTAAGTTAAAGGCACACTATGTAAAAAAAAAACAAAAAAACAAACAAACAAAAAAACGCACGTATGCATTTTGCAGAAGAACATTGTTTTGGTTGTGTTTGGGCTCTGCTTGACTGTGTGGATGAATATGACCCTTCACAATTATGATGCTTTATAGTGAAGCTACATATGGCAGTTTATCTGTTATCTCTAATTAATAAAAATGGCATTCCGCGTTGATTTTACAACATTTCAAATCCCTCTGAAAAGCCAAGCCAATGTTGAGTCTCGTTTTATTACGAGCTCTATCGCTTTCTTTTTTTGCCAGCAGACTCTCCATTTTAAAATGGGTGATTCCCTGGAGGTTCAAGATTTAGCGTGCTCCATGTAAACCTTTCTTGCTCATTGTGATAGCTAACCTATCCCACTCCCACACCACACACTCATGAAAGTAGCTGGAGAACCTTTTCTCTATATGACGAGACACACACGGGCAAGTAACGTATGTATGCAATTACCAGTGAAAAGCATCCCGACAAGTCTAAAATATAAACACTTAGAATAGGCTTACCATAGTGAATCAGAGCAGGACAAAATCACGTTTTGGAAGAAGGATTGATGATGTATTAACTCATTATTTCAATTTTGTTGATTTTGAACAAAAAAAAAGTTACATAGTGTACCTTAAAGGGTTGGTTCACCCAAAAATGAAAATAATGTAATTTATTACTCACCATTATGTCATTCTACACCCGTAAGACCTTCGTTCATCTTTGGAACACAATTAAGATATTTTTTAATGAAATCCGATGACCCAGTGAGGGCTCTACTGCCAGCAATGTCACCGTCACCTCTCAAAATCCATAAAGGTACCAAAGACATATTTAAAACAGTTCATGTGAGTACAGTGGTTCAACCTTAATATTATAAAGCGGCGAGAATACTTTTTGTACTTTTTATTTGAATCTTTTGCTTCGAATCAGTGGTTTGGAGCGCCAAGGTCACGTGATTTCAGTAGTTTGATAGGAGATCTGAACCACTGATTTGAAACAAAAGATTTGTAAACCTCAGAAGCAGTGTTTTGAAATCGGCCATCACTAGATATTGTTGAAAAGTCATTATTTTGTTTTTTTGGCACACAAAAAGTATTCTCGTTGCTTTATAATATTAAGGTAGAACCACTGTAGTCACGTGAACTGTTTTAAATATGTTTTTTTGTTTGTTTTATTAGAAGTGTTTAGTGGTTTTCTTGTAATTTAATGTCAGCATAATAGAACACAAAGAAAAGTGTTATAAAAGTGTATTATTATTAATATTTTTTTAACAGATTTACAATGTTATATATTGCAGAAATGTGTCAGTCTGTAATAAAGGTCTATATCAGCCCTCTTGGAACCCCAACCATCCAATCAAAATAGACTTCACTTGATATACTTTTGTACGATATACAGTAAAAGAATACTTCATTAGCTGTTTGTTCCAAAGCATTTAAGTCATTCCAGATACCAATAAAACCAGTTACTCGAAGGAGCTCTCCAATACCTTCTAATGCAGTATCACTGCATTGTATTAACTGCTTGTTTAATCTGTCACAATCCAGCATTCAATGCATTTATGAACTAAGTGTAATATTTTTAATGGTCATCTCAGGTGTTTTACAATTAAAGTACAAACCATTATTGTGTTTCCAGGCTTTACTTCAAGATCTGGAACTTCAGAAAGACACTTTCATTGAGGCTGCACCACACAACGAGAGCTCTGAGGGTGACCATGTTTCTGTTGTATCCATCTGTGACATCACACTCACGGACAACCAGCATTCTTACTACAACTCCCAAATCATGGGCAGTGGGTATTACACAAGCCCCATCCTGCATGATCCAGACTGCATCGAGGAATCTGTGGAGTCTGGAGAGTTGGACATAGATGGAACTCGTTGTTTTGGACTTCTGTTTCCATCACATACGGCTCTAGAAACAAAGGTGGGATGTTATCAGAATCAGTGTGAGGAGATTCTGAACATTCCTCTGAGCTCTGTGCAAGTGAAATGCACTCAACAGGACGAGATGTCAACTGAAGACCCAGAGTGGTATGGAGATGTTGAAATGTTTAAAACTGAATATGAGACCAATGAAAACGGGCCCGAGCAAATGCAAACTACTGATGTTTCTTCCCAAAAGGTTGAATACATTTAGTTTGAATACAGCTTTTTTAAGTCAGACTCTGAGCTATGGATTTGCTTTGTGTCTAATTTTTAATACCTGCTCTTTTAGTGCTATTAGTCCAGAGAAGTGTCATCTTGAGCTTCACTGTTGCCATTATTGTCATAGTTGCGATGAAACAGAAGTAGCAACAGATATTTTCTTCTGTATTGTTTTCTACATACATCTGACTGTAATGGATTATTGGAAAAGAAAAAGTGTAGGGCAGGAACTTGGTTCTATGCATCGGTTGCTGATTGGATTTTGGGATGTGGACATTGCACTCAAAAATGGAGGCAGATGAACGTAAGCTTGCAGGGACAAGGTTTAAACAGACTAGATGTTAGGAGAAGTCTGCCATACATCACCAGAGAAGGGTGCTGTTTTTGCTTGATGGACCAGTTATGACATTTTGATTAAAAATGTTTGACTAAATTTTAGTAAACATACATGGATGAATCATTCACAAAAAGATCTATAATATGCATTTATATAGTTATAATATAGTTTGAATTGTAATTTCATGTTGACTTTAATAGTATCATATCCTCCATTTTAGTCTAGATGGCTTCAAAAGTTCAAATGGAGTTAAGCACGTACTCCCTTTACTGTAGGGTGAAATGTGTCACTTCTTGCATGTTTCTCATGGTCAAACGCCATTGACCTGAATCTAGCAGTCATTATTATTGCCAACACACAATCCAGTGACTCACTCAAATCAGCAGAGCGCTATAAATCCTTATTCTGTCCCTATAAGCAGCAGTTATTTTCGGGTAACTGTGAGTAAGGTATGATTTCTGTATGGCTTGATTCATTGTTTTCATTTTTGTTTTTTGCTCCATATTTTTCACTTCTGACTCAGAGTTGCCCCATTTTGACTCTCATTTTCTGTGGACCATGTCTCACAGCTAACCACGCTAAGGTGCATAATTTCTGCTGATGTCGCTGGTTCTCTGGAACATTTATGGAAACGCTCCCAGAAACCGAGTGTGACTTCTGGTTCTGGAAAATGTAGCTTGTATGTTGCAATGTATAGAATTATGCATGTTTTTTATTTTCTCCTTTTTGAGAAAGTCGACATGTAGAATTCTGTGAGGTCTTATTGGTTCAAATTAATTTTGGAACTGTAACAGTGAAGAGAAATTAGTTAATAAATACTGTAAGTTAGAAAGAGGGAAATTTGTTGTTTAACTGGTCTTTTCGTAAAGCCATAATCATGTGTGGCTAATATACCACCTCCAAACTGATTTCTAAAAGCACAGATATTTACTGCCATTTCACTCAGCAGATGACTCGAGTTTTAAATGTCAAGTTTCTTGTTGACCAAACGTAGCAGAGTGGAAAAAAGTCTGTATTGGTTAAGTTCAGTTTTAATAAACCACAGCCCACAAGCCTGAAAAACAACATGCATACAGTATCCATCTTAGCCTAACAAAAATATGAAGAAATGCACAAACCTGTACTGCCTTTCTTACCAAATATCATCATTTTGTAGTAGTTTTGTTTGTGTGCATGTAGTCTTTCTTCAACAGTGGTATTGTTCATTAATTGAATGAATGTTGTGACTATAAGTTTCAGTCTTTTAAATGCAAAAACAAAAAGATTGGAGACTTGCATTAAAGTTGCTCAGCAGACTAATGCTGTGCTAGGTTTAATCTATAGAAACAATGTAGTACAAAAAATTTATATTGATGTTTGAAGTTTGTAGTATAATCTCTTTCTAAAGCATTGGCAAATTATTATACATAGGCTTTGCAATAAAGTTGAATGAGAAAACTCATAGGAAATGTGACTCACTAGCTGACTCACACACACAGATCTCCATCCAGAGAAACCTTTGAAACACCATAAGAATCAGAACCACTCATTGTCATAAAAGGATGCCTAAAAAAAATACCTAACCCTAACCAAGGGTTTCATATACATACTGAACGGACTTTTTTTAACCGTTCTATTGTAAAAAAAAAAAACAGACATCTGCTACTAATACAGACTATAAATGTTTTATGAGTGTTAGTGAATATACTGTAAAATGAAAACTGACCAAACACAAATGCTAAAGTTGGACTTTTTATTTGGCTTTTTTTACATATACAGTTCATTTTATATTATATATATACAAATATACCCAGTAGAGTCAAGACCTAGTGCATGAATGGATCACGGTGAAAACATCATGTCATTAGTGTGGCCTTGGCACGTGTCCTTTTCTTTTGACTATCATTCGGTTTTTGTTGCCGTCCATCTGTCTGTTGCTCACTGATTATGTAAGAACCAGGCTCCATGACATCACCTCATCTGCGCCAATACTGTGGATTTTAAATATAAAACATTAGTAAAAGTAATATGTCAGCTATGCCAATTAAATGGGATCGCTATTTGGCCATTTATCAGTAGTATATGTCAATAATCATGGCTGATTTACAGAAGTGGGAACTCTATTAAGGCTGGAATATGAATGCTAAAATGCAAAGATTTTTAAACACTAGGTATCATAATTGAAATAGAAAAACTGGGCATCATGCACTTTCAAGTTTGGTTACTCTTTATTTTGATTGTCCACTTTAGACATTCTACTAACTATAAGTAACTTTGAAACTACATATCAACTAACTCATTAATTTGCAACTAAATGTCAACTAACTTTCGTAGAATTAGTTGACAATTACTTGCAAAGTTACCTGTAGTTAGTTGAATGTCTGTTGGGGAAGCATCAAAATAAGGTGTTAGCAGATATTAAGCAGACAGAATACTAATACTCTAATGACTTCTAGTTGACATGTGGTTGCAAAGTTACTTATAGTAAGTAGAATGTCTTTGGTACACTATTGAAATAAAGCGGTACCAATTGTTTCGAACACAACATACTCAAAATGCAGGAATGTGCACTTCATTGCTAGGAGACGCATGACAAATGAAAACAATATATGTTCCAAAATTAGCTCAAAATATCAAACATGTTTGATATCATCTGGATGGAATCGGCTGTCATACACTGTGATTTTGTGTGAAATCTGTCAACCCTGACTGGCCCTGAACTTTGGCAACTAGCGTTAATTCATCCAGACTGCAAATCGGGGGGAAAATCTGTGCAAAGTTGTGTAGTGTTTTCTAGCATTTAGCAGCATAGGCTACCATCCATAGAAATGAGAAGAGTAACAGAACAAGCTAAAAACTAAGGAACATACACACCTGTGCAAATTTGTGTATCTGCTCAACCACTGCAGCAAACAAAGCCCCTACACTCTCATCAATCAGACTCTGCATATAATGCACTGCTTCCTCATCTGAGAGGTCCAGTCGAAACTTGTCCTGAACCTGCAGTGGGCAGGCAAAGAATAAACAGGTTAAAATCTTATTGCTCATTTTTTTTCCTCGCTCTGAAATTTGGATGCCAAACATCAGGACAGCACAAACCTTTTTTACAGTTTTGTCGGGCTCCAGCGCAATGTCCGGAATATTTGCATCCACCATCAGAGAGAACAAATTCAGAATGAGATTGGAGTATCTGCATATGAGAACCAAAACAACAACAAAAAAGTTATGATTTCAAGTTAGACATACTACATACAAGATAAGAAGTAGGTCTTAAATTCACCTGCGTAGGTGCAGGAAGGCAGTGTAGCACTGTTTCCTGAATTCCTGGTATTGTTCGCTCTGCATGCCCCCCATCCCTTCCACCATTTCCTTGCTCAGCTTCATAGGGGGTGGCAGGGGTTTAGGGTCCCGACCCAAAATATACCCAAAATCGATATGAAACAGCTTCCCTGCAAGCCAGAGAGACATATCAGCACATCCGATCTGTTTTTTTAGTGCATAAAGTCATTGAAAGCTGTGGTGCATTTGAGTGTACCAGTCTTTGTGAGAAGTAAATTGTCTAGATGTCTGTCTCCAACACCTAGGATGTAGGTGATGACACAATAACCCGCTGAAAAGTACATCATGATTTAGTACATGTAAATAATGATTTATAAAGAAGCAAATAATTAATAAAGCTAAATAAAGTACTACTGGAATCACAAACTGAAGCTCACCACAGCTTTTAACATATGTGTCCATGACTTCAGAGCTGATGCCATATGGGCCCTTATCATTCGGAGCGTGCTTTCGAAAGAAACTCTGCATGGAGACATAATTAACCAAGAGAAATCATTTACTATGTGCTAAAGCAACTTGCACCTACAAGTCTATTATAATACAAATAATAAAATATTACTTTAAAATTTTATTCTAAAATATTAAAATAAAAAGTAATATTTTTATTTAAAGTCAGCATGAAATAGAAGCTGCGATATAAAGATATGTCGTTTTAAGGTAGTTAGGTTAATGTTTTTGATTAAAGATTACGAGGGCATATGAATTAAAAAAAAATAATGATGTGCATGGATAAATAATTTACATCAAGCACTGCAACATTATAAAAAAAATAAAAAATAAAATAATTGTCAATTGATTTAATGATAAATTTTAAGGTGGCGCATTGCTGCCACATACATAATATTTTTTCCACTCAATTATGTCGTAATAATGAGATATATCGTTAAAACGACATCTTTTCTGGTAAAAACGAGATGTTATGTCGTTAAAACGACATCTTTTTCTCGTTAAAACGACATATCTCGTTATTACAAGAAAATGCCGTTAAAACAACATATTTTGTACATGATGTGTACATTTACCTTTATCTGATCTATAATAGAGAATTTATATAGCCTAAATCAGTGCCTTTATCACACTTCCACGCTTGAAAAGCAAGCAAATATAGTGTAAAATACCTTTCAATGCCTGTATCAATGGCTGTGCCCATAGAGTAATGAACACAATATTATTGTTTTATTGGTGTATATACCCATTTGTAAATATGCAGTTTCTAATAATAAAGTACAATTTTATCATTTAGCATTCCTTATTTTCTGGAAAAAATAAGTCGCACCTGATGTCACATGCATCGGGTCAGACTTAAGTTTTTGAGAGGAGAAAAAAACAAAACAAAACAAAACCTAGATAAATCCTGTTGGTGTATCAGTCGTATTTTATTATACATTCAAAAATAATGTAGCTAAAATACCGGTAAAAATTAAAATTTTACAAAAATTAGGCTATAAACCTGTATTTTAGGCTATTTCCACAACAAATCCTTAAAATGTAATGGTATTCAATACAAAAAAAGAATGAAAAATATAAGTATAAAATAAACAAATTATAGTGGAATTCATTAGCTACAAACTATATTTATTTTAAAGCCTAAACTTATTTAAAGCGATTGTATTGTTATTACAAGAAAAGATGTCATTTTAACGACATAACATCTCATTTTTGCGAGAAAAGATGTCGTTTTAACAACATAACATCTCATTACGACATAATTGAGTGGAAAAATATTATGTATGTGGCAGCAATGCATCACCGTAGAACTTAAATAAATGACAGGCTTGTCCTATTTACTATCTGCGCTAGGCCATATCACGTTTTCAATTTTACTTTGAGTAATTAATCAGCCTTATTATGATCAAGTAATGCAGGAGTGTCCAATCCTGCTCCTTGTGGGCCACGTTCCTACAGATCTTAGCTCCAACACACCTGCCTGGAAGTTTCTAGCAATACTGAAGACCTTGATTAGCTGGTTTAGAAGTGTTTTTTATTGAGGTTAGAACTAAACTTTGCAGGAAGGTGGCCCTCCAGAAGCAGCACTGCACAACTGTATTGTATTTCATTACCTGAATGTTGCCTTCAGTCGCCAATACCTCAGCCACAGGCACTGACTGCACAAACTGCATAAAACCTGCAGACAAATCATATGCATCCAGTGTGAAACGTACATTGACTGGCTCATGGTTTTGCTCTTCACACAATAGGTGAAGCAGTACTGACCATGTTTGGTGCTGGTCGCCAGAACTTTGTATGGAGTCAACTTTAGGTCCAAATTCTCTTTCCTCAGCAACTGTTGAAGATAAGAATGTTGAGAAAGCTAACAATCAACTAAAAATTCTGTTACAACTCATTTTTATTTTAGCGGTAGCATTATATAAAACAAAAGAGGCTACAAAGAAAATGCATGATATGGACGAACTATGTGTCTTGTTGGTACACTGTGAGGAGATGTAATGAGATCTTCAGACCTTATCCATGAGTGAAATGATCTGCAGGATGAGCTGGTCCTGTCTCAGGTCATCTCCATGTTTAAAGATGACTGGATATTGCTCCCCATCCTCTGTCTTAAAGATGAGCTTTGCTGGCATCAGAGCACTCTGAAAAAGAGAAAAGCTGCAGTTAGGGGTGGATGGATTCATGCGAGACGTAATGGATATAAATGATGCACAGTACCTTAAAGAGTGTTGCAGTCTCAGGTATGATGCCTTTGATGCGGATTTGGGGTTCCAGAGGGAGAGGGATGGGCTCGATCTCTGACAGATTCACCTTCTCATTATCAGCCAACAGGCTCTGTAACCGCTCCGTCTGTCAGAGACAGAAAAAAAGAAATGTCACAACTAACTTTACAAATGAACTGATTCCTCATGATATACAGCAGTTAATCTGTATGATGTTCCACACCTTTTTCTTGCGGTTTCCGCTTTCTCTCTGAACGGCCTTCATGAGTTGCACTAGTCTGTCTACAAACGTTTGCTGGGAGGCCAGAAGGGAGCGCATCACTCTTACACTCTTATCACCCTGGAAATAGACATAAACGTCACATATTATTGGAAATATCTTTTATTTAAACGCTTTACATCTATTTACTTTCATCAACCAATCATATGTATGAGGCATTAATTTGTAATATAATCAGACAAAATCACTTTTTGTATGCCATTTATAATGTTATTAAAGATATTTCAAATAAAGGGTGTTCTGTTCATCAAAGAATCCTGAAAAAAAAAATTCAACATTGATATTACTAATAAATGTTTCTTGAGCACCAATTCAGCATATTAGAATGATTTCTGAAGGATCATGTGACACTGACTAGAGACTAGAGTAATGATGCTGAAAATTCAGCTTTGCCATCACAGGAATAAGTTACATTTTTAAACATACTAAAAGAAAATAAAAAGTTATTTTAAATTGTAATAATATTTCATGTATTTTCAAATATTTACTGTATTTCGATCAAATAAATGCTACCTTGGTGATTATAAGAGATGTCTTTTAGAAACATTACAAAGTCTTACAGAGTCACTTTGTGAACAGTAGTGTATATCATCAAATTAGTTTGTTGTCAGTCATGTGGGTTCAGATTGTGAAGGTACCTTGAGCAGAGCCTGACTAAACCGCCTCATCACATTGAGGTACATGTCATGGGTTTTTGGGTCTCTCTGCTGGGTGTCCTGATCCTCACACTCCACAATTACATACCTGCAGTAGAAGACAATATCCAAACATTTTCTTTTAGTTTTAAATCTTGCATATGGAGTTGGTGGAACTGGCAAATTGTTGTTAGTCATGCAAGAACAAAACTGCAGAACACCTTGTTCCATTACTCACCAGTATAAATAGTTTGCCAGTGTGGAGTTTTTGCAGGCACGTGATATAAGGAAGGTGCACAGGTCTTGCTGTGGAACACAGGAAATACACACCGTTACATATTCTCCACATTCACTTTATCTAAAATTAACTGGGTTTTTTTCATCCATTCTATTAACTTTTTATTTTACACTTACCTCTAGATTTTCACCATCTGTTCCCTCTTTGCCTTTCTGTCCACTGGGCATCACGGTGATGGTCGATGTCATCTGGGAACTGAAAAAATAAATCAGTAAGTGGAACCCTCACGGTTTTTGTTTTTTCAATGTTTAAATGTTTAGAAATCTAACTGTACATACAGTTGAGCTCAAAAGTTTACATACCCCTTGCAGAATCTGCAAAAATGTTAATCATTTTAACAAAATAAGAAGGATCATGAAAATTACATGTTATTTTTTATTTAGTACTGTCCATAATAAACTATTTCACATAACAGTTGTTTACATAAAGTCCACAAGACAAAAAAAAAAAGAAAGCAAAATTTATAAAAATGACCCCATTCAAAAGTTTACATACCCTTGATTCTTAATACTGTGTGTGGTTACCTGGATGATCCAAAACTGTTTGTTGTGTGATGGTTGCTCATGAGTCCCTTGTTTGTTCTGAGCAGTTAAACTGAGCTCTGTTCTTCAGAAAAATCCTTCAGGTCCTGCAGATTCTTCAGTTTTCCAGCATCTTTTGCATTTTTGAACCCTTTCCAGCAGTGACTGAATGATTTTGAGATCCGTCTTTTCACACTGAGGACAACTGAGGGACTCAGACAAAACTATTACAAAAGCTGCAAACATTCACTGATGCTCCAGAAGGAAACACGATGCATTAAGAGTCAGGGGTGAAAACTTTTGAACAAGAAGTTGATGTGCAAGTTTTTTTTTTTTTTATCTTGTTTAAAGAACATATTTTTTTTATTTAGTTCTGCCCTTTGGAAGCTACAAAAGATACTTACATGTTTCCCAGAAGACAAAAAAGGTACAATTCATTCTGTTCATCCAATTCAAAAAGTTTACATCTGACTCTTAATGCGTCGTGTTTCCTTCTGGAGCATCAGTGAATGTTTGAACCTTGTTCAATACTTGTGTTTGAGTCCCTCAGTTGTCCTCAGTGTGAAAAGACGGATCTCAGAATCATACAGTCACTGCTGAAAAGGGTTCAAATATGCAAAAGATGCTGGAAAACCAAAGAATCTGCAGGACCTGGAGGATTTTTCTGAAGAACAGAGCTCAGTTTAACTGCTCAGAACAAACAAGGGACTCATGAACAACCATCATACAACAAAAAAACAGCCGTGGATTATCCAGGTAACCACACAGAATCAAAGGTATGTAAACTTTTGAACAGGGTCATTTTTATAAATTCAGCAATTTTTTTGTCTTGTGGACATTATGTAAACAACTGTTATGCTAAATAGTTTATTCAGGACAGTACTAAATAAAAAATAACATGCAATTTTCATGATCCTTCTTATTTTGTTAAAATGATTCACATTTTTCTAGATTCTGCAAGGGGTATGTAAACTTTTGAGCTCAACTGTATATTGAGTATGTTGTGATTTTAGGAAAATAAATATTATAAATGTTTTGGGGGAAAAAATTTTAACATTTCACATAGACACATGTTCGGTGAGATTGCAGCTGACCTGTCTAGATCTCCTATTGTTGAGCTCTCTACCAGAACCCCCTGACTGTCTCTCTTACTGGCAGGCTCCAAACCACCCTGGATATCGTTGAAGTTCTCGTATTTCAATGCTTGTACCAGCTGGAGCAAGTACATTAGCAGATCCTACAAGAAATTACAAAGAAAGATGAGGTGTATATGGTATGGTTATGGTATGCATCACAATTCATTCTCTAAAGAGTCAGATAAAAAAAAAAAAATCTAAATTAAATGTTTTTCTGCAGGAATTAGGTTCCTCTAATGCATGAATCTTTTAGTTGACCCAAAAGATTCCCATTGGTACTGGTGTGCGTAATTAAGTATAGTCAATACTGCACTAGAAAGTATAAAATCATTGGTAGCACTTTAATTTACAGTCCTGTACCCCATGTACATAGAATATTACAGTAATTACAATGGGTAATAACTAGATACTAACCCTTAAAGGGTTAGTTCACCCAAAATGAAATTTCTGTCATTAAGTAGTCACCCTCAAAAAAAAAAAAAATTAAAAAAAGTACTCACCCTCATGTCGTTCCAAATTCGTAAGTCAAATGTTGTAAGACCTTCGTTCATCTTCGGAACACAAATTAAGATATTTTTGATGAAATCTGAGAGTTTTTTAATCTCCCATGGAAAGCAACGAAATTACCACATTCAAGGACCAGAAAAGTAGTAAAGACATCGTTAAAATTGTCAATGTGAGTGCAGTGGTTTAACCTTAATGTTATGAAGCGACAAGAATACTTTGTGCGCCAAAACAAAACAATTTATTCAACAATTTCTTCTCTTCCTGTCAGTCTTCTACACAGTTGATGCAGTGAGTGCAGTTCAGCGCTTCCGTGTTCTACATCAGAATGCCGACTCCGTATTGGCCGGCTCATACGTCAGCATCACAAGCATGCGTCGTGGTGCTCACGTGAATAGCGTCGGCAAATACTAAGCCGGTGTTCAGACGTAAACACGGAAGCGCTGCACTGCGTCAACTGCATAGAAGACTGACAGGGTAGAGAAGAAATTGTTGAATAAAGTCATTATTTTTGTTTTGTTTCTGCACACAAAAAGTATTCTCGTCACTTCATAAAATTAAGGTTGAACCACTGTAGTCACGCTGACTATTTTAACGACGTCTTTACTACTTTTCTGGTCCTTGAATGTGGTAATTTCATTGCTTTCTAAGGGAGATTAAAAAAAAATAAACTCTTGCATTTCATCAAAAATATCTTAATTTGTGTTCCGATGATGAACAAAGGTCTTGCGTGTTTGGAATAACATGAGGGTGAGTACTTAATGACAGAAATTTCATTTTTGGGTGAACCCTTTAACCTACGCCTAAACATAACCTTAACCCCTGTAGCTACCTCATATTACCCCGTATTTTCTTAGGTAAGTACACTGTGAGTACACATATTGTAAAATAAAGTGCAACCAAATCATTTGACAAAGATTTGTTACAAATATCTACACCAGTGGTTTTCAACCTGTGGGCCGCAGCTCACTAGGAGTCCTCAGTGATCCTCTAGGGGGGCTGTGAGATAACTTAAAATTAATTTAAATATATTAATATAATTCATTAATTTAATTATTAATACGTTACATTAAAAAAAGATCAATTAAATTAATTAAAAAATACATGTAAAACAAGGCACCACCTCTCTCGTACGTATTCTGTGATTGTTTCGGATCAGCCCAGGCCGTTTCTCATCGTGCTGCTGTGAAATACAGACTGAACGGTGGCTCAAAACGCAAACTAACTCTCTCAGTTGGAAAAAGAAAACCAGTGTCGCTAAAAAGGTTTTGATGGATGACAATTGTAATTAAGGTAAAGACGATTACAGTGACATACAGGAGTCATACATAAGGCATGCGCGAGTCCGTTATTATGCACAAACAAACCGCACGTGCATTCTCGACTCGCTATAACATCGTATTTCTGCATGAACACAGTTCATGCAGAAATTCACGTAGTTGTCAAAATTAATGTACTGTGAGTGTTTTATAATGGATGCTCGCCGAACAAGCGTGTTTTGGAGAAGTTTGAGAGGATCAGTGATGTTATATGTGTTTAATAATTTTAATCCGCATAGTATTTAAATTTCAGTCCTTTGGTATCTTCCTGTGGTCTTGTTTGGTATGGCAGGTTGACTTGTGCTTATTTGTTTAAGTTACTGTATTACTGAGCAGAGTAAGTACTTTTAAGTTGTAAAGAATGTCTGTAAAGTATGTTTGCAAAAAAGAAGGTTTAAATCTATCTTGAGAAATAATAACATGGGGTTGAAAAGTAATAACACTACAATACAAATGTTTTTGTGAATTAAAAAAAGGGGGGTCGGGGAGGGTTGTGCAGCCTTGGCGTAAAAAAGGTTGGGAACCACTGATCTACACCACTGACAATGTGACTAACGTGCACACAAACACATAGACTTTACTTCATCGTCAGCCTGCTGCAGCCTCGCGACAGCGTAGCGTCTGACTGTGGGGTTGGTGAACTGAGAGGACAGCAGTTCCAGGGAATCCTCCACATCCATCGGCCGCCACTTTCCCAGCAGCTCCAGGGCTTGTTTGGCCTCCTGGGGCAGATCCCAGTTCACACACTTCAGGAACTTAGTCAAAGCCTAAAAACAGAGCCACAATGAGATCCTGCCTTGGACACAGATTAAGACTGAGACACCACCCTGTTACCCATGGTAAACATAAACATAATTTCAAAAGTTTGGGGTCGGTAAGTTTTTTTTTGGTCTCTTATGCTCATTAAGGCTGCATTTATTTGATAAATAACAGTAATATCATGAAACAACTGTTTTCTATTTTAATATATTTTAAAATGTAATTTATTCCTGTGATGGCAAAAAAAAACAAAAAAACATTCTGGATTCTTTGATAAATAGAAAGTTCAAAAGAAAAGCATATATTTGAAATAGAAATCATTTGTAACATTATGAATGTCTTTACTGTCACTTTGATCAATTTAATGCATCTTTGCTGAATAAAATCATTCATTTCTTTCTTACTGACCCAAAACTTTTGAATGGTTAGTGTACATGTGCTCACTCACCTTTTCTTGTGTGGTGAGGTAGTATCTAAACTTCCACACTAGGTCCTGTTCCTCAGAGCTTAGTTGTTTAGTGGGTGGGTAGCTCACTATGATCTATGACAGTTAAAGATATACATATTAAAAACACATCTGCAAAGATTTCTTGTGGACTTCTTTTTCTCTGCATCACTAACATTGAGTTGATCACGTGTGGCTGCGTTGGGTTTGAGATCGTGGTCAGATGGTCCGCTGCGCAAACTACGGGCCAGTTTATGATGCTTACTCTCCACAAGGTTCTCCTGCAACAGAAAAGCAGCACCATTAAGTACCGACTTAGTTATTTTACACCAAATGTATTTTTTACATTATCAAGTGCCAAAATGTACACCACCATTTGTGTGCAAGACAGACATTTATAACAGATTGTCCAACCCAAGTTAACTTTTTTGTTTTTATTTCTACTCACCATGCACATCTGAGGGTCAGGGACTTTCACAATATCTGAACTGGTCGGCAAAGGGGAGGATTCATCTGCATCCTGAAAAGAGAGTCGCTGAAATTTACCTTGCCTTTTAACAACACTCCTTTTCAAAATTTTGATTGATTACTGATTTAAAGTCAACATAAAATGGCATTTACAACCCATTTTACTTCTGTAACGAAACAAGACATTCAAAAATGCAAGTTGTAAAAGAAAAAAAAATTGTTTAATCATCTAAAAATAATTGGTTTAAGTAATTTCCGACTGCTCATTTGCAGTTAATTGTGTGGGACTGCTTCCCTCCTAAAAGTGTTTTTTTACTAGGATAACAGTCAAGTTCAGCCTCACAAGCTACTCAACATATCCTAAAGTTAATGCTTTTTTTCTAACTAAATGTTATTACACATTAACTGCATTAAACTACTCTGTTAGCAATTAGCAAGATTTTGAAAAGCTGCTTTCCCAACAACAAGCATATGCTAAAATAGTTATTTGGCTATTAGTTAACATTAATATCACAGCCTAGTCAACTAAAAATTTAGAAATGAAACAAGACTGTTACATTTTGGGAGACAGGGAAAGGAAACATGGTTGTTTTGATTCAATATTGACTTTGTAGCAAAAAAAAAAAAAAAAAAAAGTTGTGAAAAAAGGATATACCTTTTCGTAATACACAATGCTGTATTCTCGTTCGCCACTTTTGACACGGGGGAATTCCACCATTAGGTACATAAAATTAGAGCTGCGTTTCTCACTCTGTAGAGAAAAAAAACACAAACATTATGAATCATCTTAATTTGACATAATTGTGTTTTTTAGTTTGGGCTCTACAAAGAGGATACAAATTACAGTGATGCCATATTGTGACACTTTTTACCCCAAACCCACTCACCTCATTGATCATCTCAATCTCTCTGAAGGTCAAGCGATCCAGCCAGTCTACTTTAACCATGTGACCCTGACGATGAGCTTTAGTTAGCTGGGAGAGACAGAGAGAGAGAGAGAAAGGCAAAGAAAGAGAGAGGTTAACTTAAAGAAAAAGACATGTTTTGAAGACCAGTAACACTAAGACCTTGTGCGTACAATCCTTTAGCCAATCATATGACTGCAGCGAGTCAGCCAGCAAGAGCCTCACACACAAAAAGGCCCATTAGCAAAGGAAACTCAGTGGGTGCCAGTACAAAGTAGTAGCACACTAAGATGACTCAGCCCTTTCTAAACAAACAGTTAGTAATAGTTAGTACAATAACACATCTCATCTAAAGGCCACCAAGAGTCTAAGAGGACTTTGTTTAACCAGCCATACTTGTGTCTTAGTGGCTAAACATAATGTCCATAACATTTCAAGGAATGTTCCCAGTTCAAAACAAGTTAGGCTTTATCAACAGCATCCACAACGAATCATTCTGACTTAAATGAATCATTCAGCACAACCATCTTTTTGTTTAATCTGTAGATTTTTATAAATTGTCCATTTGATGTAGGACTGTATCTCTAAGTGGATGAACGTCTGGTTATACAGTACAGACACGATTGCTGTGAACAGAGGTTTTGGCAAATTTACCAACTTTTACATGGTCATAACATGAGTTGAAAGATTTAGTTGAAAGACATTGTTAAAAGTTGTCAAGTTGTATTTGACCTGCTATATTTTTTTTAAATTAATTTATAGTAGAGCTGCATGATTCTGAATAAATTGAAAATAACATTTTTTTTTGTTTAAAATAAGAGATCACAATTCTCCCACAATTCTGAATAGACAACTAAACAAAATAACATGCAATTTACTAGAGGTTCTGTCTATTTATTTTTAAAAAATCTCTATGAATTATTGATTCAATGACTCACTCATAAAGATTCAGCATTTTTGAACAAATCTTTCAAACGTTACAAAGAAATACATTATTTAACAGTCACTTGTCGCCACCTACTGGTGTAATGATGTAACTGATGCAATCTTTATTTGAAGCGTCAAGTTACTTTCAAGAGGTGATTTACTCTATTTTGATCGCTACTGTAAACATCAGCGTTAATATCTTAATTTGAATCATTTTAATTAATTGTAACATAGAAATAATGATACTGTGTGGTTGAAAAGACAGTTTGTAAAGCGGTTTCATACATTTACATGATAACTGCTCTCTCTGGGTCAGCGGCAGCGCCACCAATGCAGATTTGGATGTTCGCTGTGATTGTACTAGTCAAAGGTTTAGACGAATTTTTGTCATTTAGGAGTAAGATTACGTGGATGTTTGAATCGCTATCGCTAATCACTATTGGGGAATTGAGGCATCAGAAACACTGTTTATGACACTATAAATTATAGCTGCACGATTAATCGTTAAAAGACATAAATTCTCAAAAAATTAATATAAAATGTTAAATAAAAAAATTGGTGAGAGCAAGCAATGTCCAAAATGTCAGTGCTTAAAAGTCCAAAACACACAGAATATAATATACTTATCCTACTTGTGAAAATGTGGGTCAAATTAAACAAGCTAAATATAATAGATATTTAGATATCCTATATCTTGCCCAAATATATGAGACAAGGACACACTCATACACACACATACACACACATACATACAGCATTCCTGTCCTGTTTTCTCATACTCACGTCACTAAGTATCTCCAAGTCTGGGCCCTGGAACAGAGGGCAGTTAAAACATGTCCTATTACAGAACACACACACACACACACACACACACACACTCAAACTCCCCAAACATTCTCAATTCTCATTCTTTCCACAAATTAGGTAATCTATAAACACAAACATCATATCCATCTATCCCAACCTGCCACCCACTTTTTATTTAACATATCCCTCATGTGCAGTAACTGTACACAGGCATATTTCTCGCCTTTCTGTCTCAATTGGTCTTCTCCACTCCCCAGTCTCTCAACTACCTTGGCTAGGCGGCCCATCTGGTCCTCTGCCAGAGTGCTGCTGGTCCTTCCTGGTGTACTAGTGGGCTCACTGCCATCACCTTCCACGCCCGGCCACACCTTCAGATCATGCATGCCCTGCCGGAACATTCTGGTAGACAGAAGGAGAGAAATGAAGAAAGATAAGGGGGAATGATAGATGTAAAAAAGGGTGTGCAAAAAAAAAAAAAAAAAAAATTTGGTGTCAGTGTTCCCATAATAGCAAAAGTCATGTCAAAAGTGATAGTCAGCTAACTAAACATTTTAGCCAACTCAGCATGGCATCCTAGTGCATAAAAAGAAAGCCTTCTTTTCAAGAACTAGAAGCAGGATCCCCATTTTAATTTTGCACAAATATATCATGTCCAACTGTCCTCCAAAAACTAGACACCTCTAGAAGAGAGTATGTAGCAGAGATTGGTGGGCCAGAACCGTTCAAAAGTGTTTTTTACGTTTTGAAAGAAGTCTCTTATGCCCACCAAGGCTAGAATTATTTGCTCAAAAATAAAGTAAAACAGTAATAGTTTAAAATATAATTACAATTTAAAATAGCTGTTTTCTATTTTTATATATTTTAAAATGTTGAATTTTCAGCATCCATGTGGAATTTGTGGAAACCGTGATGCAGTTTTTATGGATTCTTTGACGAATAGAAAGTTCAAAAGAACAGCATTTATTTGATATAGAATTATTTTTTAACATTATAATCGTCTTTACTGTCACTTTTGATTAATTTAATGCAGCCTTGCTGAATAAAAAAAAAAAAAAAAGTCATATTGACCCCAAACTTTTGAATAGTTGTATATGTGAGAAATATTTGAAACTGATTGTGAAAATAGACAGATTTAAAGGTTTTCAAAACAATTATTCTTATATTCAAAAGACTATTTAAGATTTGCACCTCCTCTTTTAACCAAGGATACATTTCATTCAAATAGAGCTCAATCACATGACATTTTCCAGTTGTTTACATGAAGGCTAATGAGGTACAAAACCCAAGTAATTTCTGATGGAACAATAGACCTTTACCCATATTTCCCAAACAGGGTGACTGTAGTGCCCCCAACAGGTGTGGCACGGCCGGGTCCATACACATCCCAAACAGTTAGAGTCACCTGGGCACTCTGAGGCAGGTCAGGGTACTTCACTGGCAGCCTAAGCCACTCGTTCCAGCTATGATGAAGAAAAGACAAGAATAATCAATCAACAAATTAAATCTGAAGATATTAATGGCTTTTTTTTTTTTTTTTCCCAAATTAAGAAAATTAATTATACTTGTCATTTATCTATGTAAATATGTGAAAGGATGATAGAGTACCATGGCATATTTTGTTTGGTTTCCTGCTTTGACTCATCATTGGGTCACACATGCGTTAAGAAAGCCACAGTGTGATAGAATTTAACCGTTGTTAAAAGTACTCACTTCCAGCGTGTGCTGAAGGCCTTGTAAGATGTTCGTACTGGCAGAGCAAGTGGCTTTCCCTCAGCAAAGACCTGACAGGTGACGTACAGGTCGGAGCAACTCTCCTGATAGAGTCCTGAGAATCGCAGCATGGGGTCCTCGAGCAGAGCTTTGTAGCTCTTCTGCTCTCTCTTGCCCTCCAGACTGCCTCTGCAAAAGCAAACACAAATAAAACGCTATTTCTGCATTCTGCAACACAATGTCAAGATATTTGGGTCTAAATGTCAGCAGGGTTATTTGACCATTGATTTCCATGACTTTTCCACAAAAAGTGTGGTGTTTTTATATCTCGCAATTCTGACATTATAGCTTGACATTCTGAGAAGTCAGAATTGCGAGATGTAAACTCGCAATTGTGAAAGAAAAAAATCAGAATTGTGAGATAAAAAGTCGCAATTACCTTTTTTATTTTTTATTTAGTGACAAACAAGCTTCCATAAGATATAATTAGCAAGCGTTTTGGAATACTGTTTACCAATTGTTTAGCAGCTAGTTGAACAAGCTTGTGAAATTCTTCCAAATACAGTGCTGTTTAAATCCACAACCCTGGTCCTCTAGGGCCACTTTCCTGCAGAATTTAGCTTCAACCTTCAACTCACTTGCCTGTAGCTTTCTAGTAATCCAGAAGAGCTTAATTATCTGGTTCAGGTGTGTTTGATTTGGGTTGGAGCTAAACTCTGCAGGACAGTGGCCCTTGAGGACCATGGTTGAGAACGCCTGCAATAGATGTTCTCAGTGTATTAAATATTACCGTTTGTCTTGATTAATTCATCCTACAAAAGATGCTTGTAAAGTGAAATGTTGATATATTGTAACAATGTATAAGCATAATATAACACATTTGTAGCGTGTATTTAAATGTAAAATAAAATGCATTAAGTATTGTTTAGGTCAATGTAAGGAAGCTATTTCAAAAATAGGCTGGCTTTTGAATAGGCTTTGTCAGAACTCACACACTTAAATGGAACCAATGTAATGGAACCAACTACTCAATCCTATAACCTGCAAATTCTGGTTGAAAGGACATTAATACTACGTTTTGCATTAGATGTAGTAGTATATTATACGTAAAGTGTGCAGGTGCTTTTCACTGCAAGCCAGTCTGCAAAGAAATGCACCCCCTCATATCTCCCACTAGGGAAATGTCACATCCATGAAACTTTACCCCACTTAACCGCATCAGTCCTATAACTATACTCTCTAAATAATTTTGACTGGGACCAACAGAGACAATTTTTGGAGGTGGGTGCTTTTCATGGCAAGCCAGTCTGCCAGGAAATGCACCCCCTCCTCATATCTCCCACAAGGGAAATGTTTGCGTTTTTTATACAGCGCTTCATACAACGTTCCTTTTTTGCTTCCTGTTTAAGACCCCACCCCCGACCTCACGCATTAAATTATGAAGATCAGCCCTGTCAAACCATCCTGTTATTTCAAGTGCTTCACATGGGGGCAATTTTCACTTTCTTTCAGGGGCGTAACGTTAAAATACGCGTGGGACGTGTCCCCCGCACTTTTAATAAAACGTACTTTTTTCAGGCAAGTGTGTTCACATAGAGGCCAGTGAGAATAAATCTAGATTTAAAGTCAAAGAGACAAGACATTAGCCTATACATGACCTGTTGTTTTATTCTTAACCAAAGTGAGGCGATCTAAACATTATGGAGCGCTCACTCTCGTGTAATATATGTTTCATTCATACTGGAAGCCGGAGGGCGCTCTCTTGCAGAATATCCAAAACGGATTCGTAGAAATAATTCAAGTAACAGCAGCTGAATAAAAAGCAGAAACGTCTTGACTGATGAAACGTGTAGACAATAAATACACGATTGCGACAAGATATGGATTGTGTACGCTTTTCAAGCCATCTCAAGGTATTTATTGACAAAAAAGTATATGAATAATGCAGTGCTAATTGACAGGCTTTTTAATGTTTTTGAAATGAAGTCTCTTATGCTTGCCAAGGCTGCATTTATTTAATCAAAAATACAGTAAAAACAGTAATATTGCGAAATAGTATTACAATAGCTGTTTTCTATGTGAATGTATAGTAAAGTGTATTTTTTTTCTGTGATGGTAAAGCGGAATTTTCAGCATCATTACTCATCACATGTCACATGATCCTTCAGAAATCATTAATATGATGATTTGCAGCTCAAGAAACATTTCTGATTATTATCAGTGTTGAAAACTGTTGCTTAAGATTGTTGTGGAAAACACGATACATTTATTTTTTCTGGATTCTTTTATTAATAGAAAGTTCAATGAACAGCATTTATTTGAATGTATTACATTAATTCATTAACATTTATTAAATAGAAATATGTTGTAACATTATAAATGTCTTCTGTCACTTTTGATAAATTTAATGCATCCTTGATGAATAAAAAGTATTAATTTCTCTTTTTTAATCTTGCCACAATGAATGGTATCAGGGTTCACAAATATATGAAAGATCACAACTGTTTTCAACACTGATAATAATCATAAATGTTTCTTGAGCAGCAAATCAGCATATTAGAATGATTTCTGAAGGATCATGTGACACTGAAGACTGGAGTAATGATGTGGTCAAAGCTGAATTTACAGTATATATTGTTAATTTTACAATATATTCAAATAGAAAACAGCTATTTTAAACTGTAATACTATTTTACAATATTATTATTTTTATTGTATTTTTGATTAAATAAATCCAGCCTTGGTGAGCAGAAGAGACTTCTTTCAAAAACATTAAATAATTGTAATGTTTCCAAACTTTTGATAGGTACTGTATATTCTCTGCCTTATTCTGTGATCTTTTTTTTTTTTTTACATTGTATAAAATCCACAAGGACTTAATGCACAAGTGTTTGTAGTATATAAACCAATCATAAAATTGTCATAAAATATAGGAAGAAAATATTATAGATATTGGTTATTGTTCAGCAGTGTATTTGATTTCTTATTAAAAGCAAATTGATGTTGAATGAAAAGTAATAAAAAAAAAAAAAATCTGTCAATTAGACAAAAGTCAGATAAAACCGACATTTCTGTCCCCTTCACTTCTGAAACGATGGCTACGCCTCTGCTTTCTTTCTTATGATGAGGTCTTGCGTAAGTTTGCTCGCTGGCACCCTGGGAGTTTTTTTTCTGTATTTCTAACGTAATGCAACACGCACAATGAAATGAAACTGATTCCATTGTGCGCGCGTGTGCAGCCGGACAAAAACTAGCGGTCATAAGAATCATTTATGATCTTTATTTATGATCCACACGCGGACAGAGACTCGTTAAGATCGAGTGAAAAAGGCGAATGATGTCAATAGACAGATGACAGCCCTAAAACACAAAAGCTCTCGCTGGACTCGTGTTAACACTTTATTCTTCTGACTCATAGTGTTGCCATGCTCCCTTTGGTAAACAACACAGAAACAACTATTTGATATAATGGAAGGAAGATTCTTCCTTTTTACAATTAATATAATTAATTAATTTAATTTTAAAAAATTAAATTGCACTACATTATGTACACTACATAGGAATATTTGGTGACTTTGCCTAAGTAGACACTATATTTTAAACCATATTAATAAATACATCGAGTAGATATAGATAGATATAACGCATAACACATCTTCCAATAATACGGGCAATGAGCTCGATCTCTGTTGACATTCTGCTGGTTTGACAGTTCTGCAATCAAAACAATGACTAAGGTCCAGAAACATACTCACATTTTCAGTTGGACGTTTATGTCCAAGTCGCAACTATACACATAGTTAAACTTGTCTGTGTCCATCTTCAGTAATCGACGAAGTGTTATGCAAAACCGTAGTGAATAAAACGAAACGCATATAAAAGAAAAATGCAGATTTGTCAGGCGGTGGGAGATCAACTGCAGGGCCTATAAGCAAAAGACCCTGCACTGGATCTGCTGGAGTTTTTGCTTTTCGCAACAGTTTATAATGTTGATATAACTTCGCCTGATTAATGACAACCAATATGGCCAGTCAAAAACACTAGCAGTCTTAATTTAAGACAATAATAAAGTTATAATGTACATCTGACAGCGCTTCATCGCGTCCGCTTAGAAAAGAAACATTGTAATCAGGCGTTAATAATCGATCTCAAGTTGTTCGATCGCCGCAGCAGCTTGTTTGGACTGAGCGGATCAGAAATGGCTTAGTTGGTCTGGTGAATCTTCCTGTTTGGTTTAAGTACGGATAGTAAGAGAGGACAAATTTTGTAAGGCGTTTAAAAGTCCTCTTGAATTGCATATTAGTTGTACAATGAGAATATTTATTTGCGTCGATAATTCTGAGTTTAAAGTGAATTAAAGCAAGTAACTGAAGATCATAGAAATCTCTCTTTTTGATAAAGCTAATTTGATTTAGTTTCGTTTGTTTAAATATGTTTAATTAATTTAATTATGTAATGCATTTCGTTTAAGAGGATGCATTCATTATGTCATGTGATTTTGTAGGTGCTGTTTGGAATCTATTTAAATTGCAAACCATTGTGGTCCATATCTGTAAGGATAATAAGGGTCTCAGATAACTGGAAACAAGTTCCCCCTCCCATCATGCTTTTTGTAGAAGACTGCTTTCTGTAGACAAATGCTGTAAGAAAGAACTAGTGAATAATGCTTCTTTTTGTAGTCAAGGTCAGTAGGCCTTGGGAGAGTCTATAGGGAGTGTAATAAAATGTTTCCAATTAAAAATTATTTACGTACATAAAGTAATCATATTTTGGGATACTGAGGAAGATCAAGGTGGACGAAGATGAACCAGAAGTGTTGATTTATGGTAAAGGCAAGTAGGACTAGGAGTAATCTGTTAATTTGTTTATACAATCAAATATGAAAGTCTTTGTTCTATGTCTCATTCTTCCCACATGGGCCCGTATGAAAAGGATCTGAAGCAGCACAGATGGAACAACAGAGCAAAGTTTGTGGAAAGATATTAAATAATGATTTTTTTTACAATATCTTTCAATATATATTAATATATATATTGCCAATTCAAAAAATGAATAACAATTGTTTATATAACACTCAATCCATTGTGTGATTGTTTAACAAAATTTGATCTGCTGTGAAACCAGTAGGTTATGGCCTTTGTCAGCCATTCTGCACAGCAGGTGGACAAGTCATTTGCAGTTGCTATCTGTCTTTTGGGTGCATGAACATAATGTTCTCCAATGAAAATTTTATTAGTGTGTTTGTGTATATAGGCACCAAAATAGGTTGTACTTCCTAAAAACCTCATCTCTCATCACATGAAGTTTTTCTTGCCATCATTTGTGAAGGCAGAAAAAGAACCAAGCCAATAAAATGAATGAAAAACAAGCTGTCCTTGCTTTTAATTTACATTCGTTTCAGCTTGGCATCCGATCATTTGCATCTAAATCTCAGTGCAACCTTGGGTCCCCCCTGCACATTAGTGTGTGGTTATGTAATAAATGGTGATGAGTCAGACCAGAACAGGACCGCAGTCCATTACATCCTCCGCTCGGGACTCAAGAGCTGTTAAAGAGGATAAGGCTCATTGCCACCCCTCATGTGTTCCGAACACTCACAGAGGGGGCTCTGCTTTCTTGCTCCCAAGTTTAAGGCCACATTCCTTTGAGCTGAAGCCAAAGGGCAGATGCACTCTTGGGATGATGAAGGTTTCCACTGTCTAACAAGTCTGAAGTTTTATATTCAGGAATTGCTTATGACCAATCAGTAATTGCTCATATGTTGGATTGAGTATTTGTAGGTCTGATCAATCTGAATTTTGTGCAGTGCATCTTTGCATTTATTTTTATTTTTAATAAAATGGGTAGGGCAGATTTAATTTATTGTAAACTAAAATAAAATGCTTCTGTAGAATAAAAAAAAAAAACTGATTCAAATTAAAGACTGATTTATTTGAGGCTCTGTTAAACAATGCTTTTAATTTAGGTTTAAACTGTATAGATCAGTGATTCCTAAAAAGGGGTAGGCCTACTTTGAAAATTTTGCTTTGTTAAACTATGACTTTATCAATTAAATATATCAGTGGTGTCACTGAAATTACAGTGCCTAGAGAAAATCATCATACCGCTTTGATAATTTTTTTTTGTTGTTGTACAGCCTGAAATCAAAACCCATTCCAAAAAAACCCCTTTTCTAGCCTTATTAGCAAATTTTGCCTTAAAAAAAGAAAAGAAAAGAAAAAGAAAAAGGCAACAGTTCTGAAAATTAATAATAAAAAAAAAACAGGGTTGGAAAAGTCATCAGTCCCCTGATTTAATACCTTTTGCTTTAATTACAGCCATTAATCTTTTTGGATATGTCTTTACTAGCTTTGCACACCTTGATTCGGGAATATTTGCCCATTCTTCCTTGCAGAATTGCTCAACTTCAGTCAAATTCCATGGTGAGTGGCAATGTACTGCTCTCTTCAAGTCCATCCACAGATTTTCTATCAGATTTAAGTCAGAGCTCAGGACATTCACCTTCCTATCCTTAAGCCATTGCATTGTTCTTTTATGTTTATCAGTGTCATGTTGGAAGGTGAATGACATGCCCATCTTCAGCTGTGTAGCAGAGGGACAGGTTTTCCTGAACAATGTGGATGTACTTGGCAGCAGCCATTTTCCCTTCAATCCTGACCAATAGCCCAGTCCATGCTGAAGAGTAATGCTGCCACCACTATGCTTCACAGTAGGTATGGTGTGTTTTGGGTGGTGTGCTGTGTTTGCTTTTCGCCAAACTATTGCCTTTTTCTTTTATTTTTTACAAAATTTGTAAGGTTTTTTTGGAATGGGTTTTGATTTTAGGCTGTATAAGTCTATACTATTATAACTATTTCAAAAGGGGTATAATTAATTGGTTTGAGTAGGGCAAACTCAAATTAAACAAATTAATTCAATCAAATGAACTTTTATGAGTATTTAGAACTTTTTTCTTCTTTTGAGTTCACAAAACTGACACTTTTTAAGTAATCTGAATTGTTTCATTGTTTTTAGTTTTATGAACTTGTTTCTTTAAATTTAGACAAACTTAAATTTACCTGAAACTTGGCTGGGATTTGTATTTCCCAGCATGCTTTGCCATGACACTCAAAAAGGAGAAGTGTTAGCGGTGTTTAATGCTTTGCTGTCCCAATTTAGAAGTTTCTGTTATGTGGGTTTTTTGGGGGGGTTTACCATCATGGTGACAAGTGGAACATGAGCTTAGTTTGAGAAAAGGTAAATGATAAATCTTCTATATTGCCGTACTCTTTCAGCATGCTATGCTAATGTTATCAAAGCAATGGCTGCATCCGAAAACTAGAAAATGGCGCACATTTCAAGGTGGGAAGGCATCAAGGCACATCCAAATCCAATGTTAGCTTCACTTCCTGTCTCCTGAGATACCTTCATCTGATCAATTTTTGAAGGCAACATAGATGTATCCTTTGCTGCCTTTGATATCCCACAATCCTGTGTGTTCCATTCTGTGACAGTTGAGCTAGAAAAAAAGGTGCATTTCCTGGTCGGTTTGTATGTAAATGTATGTTTTTGACCAACATTTTCCACTTTTGATGTCATTTCTAGCGAGAAATTACTATTGTAGTAATTAAATATTTGTTTAGTTCTTACCAAAGCTCATGGTATTAGTAGTAGATCTACTGTAGTAGATCATTAAACTGTTACACAGCCTCAGAAGTCTGTCCGAAATCAGTTTTGTGAGGTGCCTTCATGCACAAACGCTGCCTTAGTCATTGCCTGATAAGGCAGCAAGGCAACAAGTCAGCTGCCTAGGTTTTCGGATGCAGCCATTGTGTTACTAGTTAGCATTTGCTGAATTAGCTAGTTATAGCTAGCTAAGTGTCCACTACTAAAAATATAAGTTGAGATTACATGATAATTTTAAAGGTGCAATGTGTAAATTTTAGGAGGATCTATTGACAGAAATGAAATATAATATACATAACTGTGTTTTCAGTGGTGTAGCCTATAAAGACTTTACATAATGAACCGTTATGTTTTTATTACCTTAGAATGAGCCATTTCTATCTAAATACACAGCGGGTCCCCTTACATGTTAAGTCACCATTTTGTGCCGGCATGTTTCTACAGTAGCCCTAAACGGAGCCCTACAGAGCGCGTTTGACTAGCTACTCTCTGCTGTCTCAGACGACGACATATTTGCCCTGTGTTGGCCACCGCAGCTTCTTTATATTGCAATTCACAACCTCACCACTAGATGCCGCTAAAATTTACACACAGCACCTTTAAGTTAAATGTATCGATTAACTTACTTAAAAATTTCAAGTTAAGAGCAATTAAAATGCATGAGTATAAAATTAAAATCTGCCAGTTTAAATGCTTGCTTTAACTTTGAATTTCTAAAATTGATGTAACTGATTATCTCATTTTTTTTTTTAAGTTTTGCCAACTTATTCGGGTTTACAGTGTAGATAGATAGATTAAAGACTCATCTCTGCTCTGTTGCTCTGTGGCCTTAGACTCATTGTAAGTGTTGATTATGCATAATATTGGATATGTTTTAAATGTCTTTGTATTGTATTTTTAAATATGTAATGACAAATGTGTTGTAACTTTTTGTTTTGCATTGCACTTCAACAACAGGTGTTATTTTTAAATGTGCTATAGAAATAACTGTGATCGAACATGTTAATGCATTCAGTTCCTTTTTAAAAAAGAGTTTGAGGATGACACATGTAACTCATCTTATTCATACTTCTGTCTTTTTTACAGCAATACACTCTTTTACATATTTCTTAGAAATCTGCTCGGGGCAAATAATAAAATTTTCCTAGAATTGCATTACTGGCTACGTAAGACATACACTGTAAGTTGGGAAACAGTGGGATAGGTTACCTAAGGTTTGATTTAACTGATTTAACATTTAAATCAGAAAATGTGCCACCAAAGTGCACCTGTTGAAGTGTATCTGTTGAATAGACTTACTGTATTCATAACAGCACTTTTAGTTACTTTTTCCATTTAACAACAATAACCAGATTAATTGGCAACCACAAAAAATAAGAACTTCTGTCCAGTGGCCTTCTGGCAAATTTTCAGCTCTTATTTGACACAAATCTGGCAAAAAATGTTTAAATATGACACCAGTTCTAACGTTCAACCAGAGGGAAATCAGAGCAGAGGAGAGACTGTGAGTCACTTTGTCCAAACTGAGGCGCTAGTCACAGCCATAGAGCAGTAGTACAACATGCAGTACACAGGGAGGAGCTTTCAACACCTTTCAGACTACTGTGGGGTGACACAGGCGTGAATGCTACAAACAGACTTTGTGGTACCCTAGGGCCTCCTTGGAAAACGCCTGTTTCTTCTATCGCAAGTTTTTCCATCTTGATAGCAGAGATGACGAGAGATGAGCTAATGTGCGAACTAGTATGTAATGTTTGGTTCTGGCTCAAAGAGCGTTACCTTCTCGGCATCCTCTCAAAGCCTAATCCCTGGTGTTCGACACCTACCTAGAATCCTTCCTCAACAACAAAAAAAGCATTACAGGAATATTACATCTTCATCTTCTCTAGTCATAAACACACACACCTGCAGCAGTTACGCAATAAAAGTCCAATTCTGCCTTTATGAGCTTCCTCCTGCTCATGAACATCTTCAGCTGGACCAGGCCCATGTGAGGTCATCACAACCATGACATCATCACCATGAGCTTGGTCCAAAGAAGCAGACGAGGGTCACGGCAACCTGAGGACCACAGTTGTGACGGATGCTTGTGTTTGTGTGTTTGAAGATTACCTAGTAACCACTTGGTAATGTTGAGAACCACCAGTTGGCCATCCTCAGTTTTATTCAAGGATGTGTAAACTGACAAAAAAATGTATTGTTACCTTATCATTTACACTACCGGTCAAAAGTTTGGAATAATTACGATTTTTTGAAAGTCTCTTATGTTCACCAAGGGTGCATTTATTTGACCAAAATACAGTAAAAAACAGTAATATTGTGAAATATTATTACAATAAAAAATAATATCCTCCTTCAGATTGATTTCTGAAGGATCATGTGACACTGAAAATTCTGCATTGCCATAAAGAGAATAAATTACATTCTGAAATATATTAAAATAGAAAACAGTTATTTTAGATTATAATAATATTTCACAATATTACTGTTTTTTTTACTGCTTTTTTATCAAATAAAAGCAGCCATGGTGAGCATAAAAACATTTTAAAAAACTTTATTATTAGTGTGCATCCACCAAATCCCAGATGAACACCTGATTATCTTTAACTGACACTCCATGTTACCCATAATTGTTCTGCGTCCTGTCTCACGTCAACTTTTTGCTCTCTCTTGCTCTCTCTCCACCTCTCTTAGTCATCCCAGGATGTGTCAGAATTTCTATAGTTTTTCAAGGTCATGCCCAGTGGAGCGGAGAATGGCAATCACCGGAGAGAAAGAGCAAGTGGTGCCAAACCACAGCTTTTTCCTGAACACCCCCCCCCCCCCTCAAACAGCCCAACTAACCTGCCCCCACCCCAGAGACACACCTCAGGTAGGGGGTAAACCACTCCCCACACCCGTCCCCTTGAACACAAGGGGGTATAAATGGAGGTGCGAAAGAGGAGAGAGCGATTCAGAGGACGATCGTACAACCGAGATAGATCCAATGGCGAGACATATCACATTGATGTTCTTCATGGCCTGTTTGGTGTGGACAACATGTTCAGCAGCACCAATGCAGTGTCACTTCAACTCTCAAGGTGAGAGCAAATGTCCTGTTTCATGATATTCACTTTAAATCAGTTTTATTTAGAGTGCACTTGAGAATCAGGCACTCTCAAGGCTTGAGGAGATTGATATTCCTTGTGTTTGACGTCTCTCTTCACAGCTCTGTGTGAACATGATGGAAAGCAGTACTCTATGGGAGAAAGCTGGATGGAGCAGGGCTGTGTGCAGTGCACCTGTCTGCACCCTGTGGGAGTGGGATGCTGCGAAACGTAAGAACCATAACACACATTGCATCTATTTCTCTATTGGAAAAAATGATTTCTTTAAGAAATATTCACTGAATGTTGTTTCGCAGAACCCAAAATGGTTCTTCTATGGCAGGGGTTCCCAACTCTGACCCTTGAGATCTTGAGAACTCTTGTTCTATGGCATCACTGTGAAAACCACCTTTTGAGACCTTTAAGTTTAAGAGAGTACTATTTAGCTGTTTTGTACTTGTTGCTACATGGAACTAGTCCATTTTGAATTGTATTTCTAATGTGTTCAATTACAGTGTGCATCGGCCTGTGGACTTTCCTCCCTGGTGTGAAGTTCGAGTTGAATCTCTGACCTGCCAGGTCATGCTGGTGTTGACCTCTGATCCTCGTCTGCCCTGCATTCCTGGAGAAGACAACAATGTTGACCCAAGACATGGAGCACTCAACATGAAACTAGAAGGTTAGCATGGAGGAGGAAGCCTTCAAATCGTAAATCACCTGCCTGTCAGCTAACATCTGTCTCACTGTTATGTGAGATGGGATATTACTCCTATAGCAACTGTATTCTCAAAACATAACCATTACCATTTAAGGAAGCATTCTCAATTTAAAGGAAGCAAGGAAGTGTTTTGACATGTACAGCATGTAGGGGAGAATAGAGAAAGCATGTTTTTTTAATCCTGTATTGAGTGAGAGATAGATCAGTTCTTTTTATTTGTATGGAATGGTGTGCATTATGTGTATTTGTGCCTTTTCTGCCATGTTATTATCACATCACTAGAACAGTAGCAATTGTATGGCCTGTCATTCTCTTTTACAGTTTCTTCTCTCCATAGCCAAGATGTTTTCAAGCTCTGAGAGCAAAATTAAGTGTATTGCTGATTAAATCATTGCAATAAAACTCTTCATGAGACAAGCAATATTGTGATTCGATAATAGATTTTGTTTGTTGCTAATTTTAAACAGCATAACCAAAGCTTCTTCTTAATCATGTATGCACTACTGTAAATATCAGCTGACAAGCTTAGTAATATATGTAACTGTTCACTAATAAATATGTATATTAAAAATCTCATTTCTCTTTCTATTGTCTTTTAAGTTTTACAAGGTTCAACAAATCATCAGCTACAAATAACTCAAAAGATTTTATTCAGTTATGATTTGCATATAGAGAAATGTACAAAATACCTTGTAATAGAGGAATTGAAATACCACACAAACCGTTTGTCATTATAATTTGCATACACTGAAATATAGACAATAAATACAGATATTTTAACATAAGGTTAAGCAGTCTGTTGGTCAAGGCTGAAATGTTAAAGTAGCTTAAATAAAGTATTATCATCTCATTGCACGGCAAAAGATATGAACCAATAAAACAAATCCAAAAATAAGCTACTTTAGAATTTGGACTGCTAACAACACATCTCACAACAACAACTCGTTAGTTTTTTTGATCTTCCAACAATACTCAAATGTTGATGCTGTTTGTCCCTGTGAACTGTGAAACATATGAAGCTAGCGTGGGATTGGTGGGAAGCACTTTGATTGGCAGGTCCCAACTGAAGGTGTCCACATCCACATGCTCCGCCCCAGTCCATAATGTGACTTCTGACTGATTCTGCAGAACCACTGGTGCCTCCACTGGTTCCCGTGCTGTGACAAACTCAAAATGCAGTCGCCATCTTAACGTCACTGGGGATTAGAATTAAAATATAGAAGGGAAATATTTCCTTATTGTTGATTTAAAAATGGAAAATGAACTAAATTAAGTCTCGAAATTATAAAAACAAGGAGACTTTCACTGAACATGGCCTGAACAGATATTTCCTTTACATATTTTTGATAACAGATTTAAAAATCCAGGTTTAAGCAAAACAAGAAAAAAAAAACAATAATTCAACCAGAGCATCATTATATAAACCTTTTTATAAGCAAAGGTTTTCCAACCTATATCTGTGGTGAATCCTGGTGTAACGTTGAGGGGTACAGGGAGAGAGAAATGGCTGGAGGCTGTGTGCAAGCAGGACTCCAGGTGTCGGCCATGATTAGTGACACTGACAGCCTGGCCGGGTCGTCTCTGGTACTGCTCTTGGACCTCCTCTTCACTTTGCAGACTTACAGAATACTGAGCAGACATAAATACACGTGAACATTCCAGTAGCACTTCATGAAGCATTTACATTATCAAAAGTCTGAGGGTCAATAAGATGTTTTGAAAGAAATGATTTAGTTTTATTCAGCAAGGATGCATTAAATTGATCAAAAGTGACTGTAAAGACTTTTACATTGTTATAAAAAAAAAAAAAAATTTAAAATAATGTTTGAGTATTCAGGAGCACAACTGTTTTCAACATTGATAATAATAAGAAATGTTTCTTGAGCACCAAATCAGCATATTGGAATGATTTCTATTGGATCATGTGACACTATAAAAAACTCAGCTTTACATTACATGAATAAATTACATGGATATTGTAAATTGTAATAATATTTAACAATATTACTCTTTTACTGTATTTTTGATCAAATAAATGCAGCTTTGGTGAGCATCAGAGACTTCTTTCAAAAACATTTAAAAATATAGCTGCGAGCAGCAATTATCGGAGATCAAGCGCTTTAAGGGCTTTAAGCACATGCGTAAAAAGGTATAATGTTTTAATTAGCAAGCCTGTAACCATCTTGATCATAGATGGAAAAGACCATTTACAGCCAATACAGGCAATTTACCATAGGAAATGTATGGTTTATAAAGCTTTTTAACAGTTATTCGATGGACAGCGGCAGTCTTAGTGGCAAAGTTGCTCAGAATGAGGAGTTCTACCATGTAGTATGAGTGGGCAGGCCCAGCTAGTTTCGTTAGGAACTAGCCCAGCTAGTTTCGTTTCCGTTAACCCTTTCTGATAGCTTCATTGGCATTTTTTGAGATACGTGAATGTCTTCACAGGCAATTTTGGCACCCTGGACAAAGATACTGCATGCCAATTTTCAAATCAATCAGACTTGCGTAGTTACAGCCATTTTTATTTTTTTCCATGTTATAGTGGCCAGTCCCTGCATCCTTCATGCAACCACAGAATGAGCTCATATGTGTGCAGAGTTTGGTGAAAATATCCCATTCCGTTCACGAGTTATAGCCATTTTAGTAAAATGCCCACTTCAAACGTTTTGGCGGCCCTTAGAGACCATGAATCGAAATTTCAACTTTTTTTTGATAATTATTGACTCCAGAGAATCTTGCTGCACTGGTTTGGTTCCGATCGGGCCAAAAACCTAGGACTAGTTCGCAAAAGTAGGTTTTTCAAAAAATCCAAAATACCTGAAAATTTCACAGAGCGACGATCAAATCCATGCATGTTGTCCACCTTGAGCCAAGGATTCCAACAATATAAGACACTTGAGCCTACGCCTAACAGTTTAGGAGTTATGAGCGATCAGGGCGAGTCTCTGTGACGTTGTAGACGTGTGTTTTCAGCACTACACGCTTGAACCCCTAAAAAATCTTACTGCCCCAAACTTTTGAACCGTAGTGTATACTATACCTGTAAACATGGAATATCCCCTTCTGAGAATGTGAAGGTGCCAATGACATCTTCTCCGAGCCTGTACACAGTCTTAAAGATGCAGAACTTAGCCACCTTTCCCCGCACATTTGTGATGTTGAACATATCTGTGAAAGAAATGCATGTGCTCATTACCATATTAACAGCTGACACACAATTCAAAACTGAGCAGAGGACTAAAACATAGATATATGAATGACAAACACACGAGTCTTCCCACAATCACTACCAACCACATTCACTCACGCACATGGGCATCGACGTGAGGTGGTGATCATTAGCATATCCAGAGCTCTTTCTAGCGGTCTTGTATCTCTTCGGCTTCCTTCCTCCTCTTCCAGGAAGGGGTTTGAGGGAGCCACTTCCTCATCTTGAGGGAACGGAGGCTCTGGCATGCCTGGAAAAGAACATCTTCTTACTATGGTGTGGGACATTATATTTACACCTATTAGCATCATCCAAAACAAGCTAAAGTTCCTAGTTACAAATGTAGATACACTCTATTTATTCATTGTGGCATATTTGTCACTAATGGTTAATTTATTCAGCAACACAAAGTATCTGTAGTTTACAGAACTTTAACTTAGGTGGTTTACCGAGATAAAGCCAGTTGGTCTGATCTTGTGATCTCAACATGGTGGCCAACATGAAGGGGAAAACTGCTTTTTCTAAGTTGATATTAATCAAATCCTCATTTTATGTGAGTATACGTCATTTTACACTTATTTCTTAAAAGATTAATAGTTTCTTTGGGTGTAAAAATAAAATAATTGGGGGGAAAATATTAATGCATCTCAAATGCAGCCTGGTGAAAATGAATCTCTGTATGCATGGACGAGGCTGAAAGGAAAACCATACACAAAGAGAGCTAAAAAAACATGTGTGCAACCTACCATGTAACACTAGAACTCTGAAAGGGACTCGCAGTAACTTGATGGGTGAGTTGACTCGCTGACAGCCAATCGTGAGCTTGTACACATATTTCACTGCCTGACCCCGGAAACTGGGTGGACCATCAGTGGGCACAACCTCACTATAGGTATCTGAATGAGGGGAAAACATTATTTGGTGGTAAAAAAAGAAAGAAAAAAAAAACTGCAAATGTGTGGTGTCTCTTGTAGTTCAGGATGCCAGGCATAATATGCAATTACATATAGCTGAACTTTGGCCAAGCTGACTGTTGGTCCTGTGTCATGAGCCAGTTTTCAGTGAAATATCAACCCCTGATTGTGGGGGATCACTTCTTATTACTGAAGTTGCGAGAATGTAAACAACACAACCTCTGTACAAAAAAGAAAATGTAATGCGTCATCTAAAAGTGTCTGTTTCAAATGCAGTTTCTTACAGGTCTTGCTCTCTCCAGGGTCCAAACGAAGGTCACAGAACAAGATCTTAGGCGGTGTGTCCAGAACACACTGCCCTCGTTCACCTGGATCAATGAAGAAACAGGGAAATTGTAAAATCTCTCCTCATGATCATGATCTAAATTCATGATTCTGTTCATGTAATTCTTGATAAGATAACCTTTGCTCCATTTTAAGATATTTAAATTTAACATATAAATTCTTATTAATACTGTGTAATTGTGTATTCTGCATATGGCAAGAACATCATACTCATCAATAGAACTATTTGCAGTTTCCACAACCTGAACATTTGTACTGCATTTTCTCAAACTGCCAAAGTCAGAAAAATATTTGGAATACTTTCTGTTCCAAATTTACTAATTGTTACTTCTGACATACTACAACCTTTTAGATATGGCTGTTATAAAAAAATGATCATGATTCTGGTTGCTTTATCTTTGATTCAATATTAAATATTGAGTAAAAATAAATGTGAGATCAGCTTCTTATTTTTCACCTCTGCTTGGTATCAGCACAGTGTCACTCTCAGCTTGCACGTCCTGCTTGGTGCCCTGAGAGGGCAGAGCCACGCGACTCTCGCTGGCATGGAACTGGCAGTGAATCTGAGCACTGGCCCAAGCCAACATCTCACTGTGGAAGATGAACATACTCATTCAGGACTGACGGCACATATATTGACTAAAATGTGGATACACGCCAAAGCACGGCAGCGTTTAACTTGTTAATGAGGCAGTGGCCAAAAAGCAACCTTGCACGTTACATTCATGCTGATGATTACGGTGTTCTTTACCTGCTGGCAGATGTAGACAGATGTGATATGGGGTTTGTGAAGGTTATGAGACACTCCAAAACCTCCCCAGCCAAAAACACAGGCCCTCGTGCCATAGATGCCACCACTTCAATCATCTAAGGAAAAAAAAAATCAGAGAGGGAGAAAAATGTTACATGCAAGGCACTTAACAGATGTTGATATTTATATATATATATATATATATATATATATATATATATATATATATATATATATTGGTTTGTTGGCTGGTTGTAATGTTTTTTTGTTGGTTTGTTTTTTTCTAAACTAGGCGACCAGCTAAGACCAGCAAACCAGAGTAAACCGGTTTATGTTTTAGCAGGGTAGAAAGTAAATCATGCAACAGATAAACATTGTAAAGTATAGCGTAGTCTTAATGAATTTACATTTGAACGTATTGTCTTAATACCTGTGGCACTGATTAAAAGAACAAGAATCTTCTAATTAATCGGACACTGACATGAACATATGTGCAAAACTAGACTGTAGATACAGAGCAGCTAACATAAAGAGCTAAAGTCGTGCAGCTTGGTGCAGCGAATGTTTACTATGTTGTTAGCAGGTAGTCTTAACATGATTTCATTAGTTCCCTTTACAATACCTCGAAGCTGCTTAAAACAAAGGACCACTATTTCTTCCCGTCGATACTTTCTACGTCTTATCCCTGAAAACAGAAGTTAAAAGACAGAGTTTCCGGCGACACTCCAGCAACTTAAAAACAAAACAACAAGAGACGGTTTTCTCTGGGCCATTATGAGGTTTCCCTGAGTTTTTCCAAACGTCATTCAGGCTACATTTATAATTGGAAAATTAAACGTTCCCATAACACGGAAATAGACTAGAGAAAAATGTTCGTTATGCATGTTATTTTGTATTAGTCATTACAACATAACATGGGAAATTATAAGATATCATCGTTTGTATCAACTCCGGTATAGCGATGTCCAATTCGTGAACAAATCATTCTTATGAGTCGATTACTTTGAATGATTCAGTTGAACAGGTTCACTGTCTGAACGATTTGTTCTCTCGGTACCCCGAGAGCTTTCTGAGTGAATATAACATTCTTTTTTTTAAAAAGTTAATCAAAATGTGTTTTACATATTGCTGTACTGTGGCTTTACTGAAACGTTTTAGAATAAAGCATATCAGTCGGCTTTTCGCAATTATGTCATGACGTTTTGAAAAGGATCTTTGAAGCAAACTGTTCAAAAGAACCGATTCGAAGAAACGAGTACCCGCGATCAGCCACTCGCATTGGCTCCGTGGCAAATGTGACGTAAAAGTCCCAAACCAAAAATAAAAAGGGTTGGTAGGTTTTCATCAAAACAAAACTGATAAGGAAAATGTAACGTTTAATTGTTTTAATAGTCAAGTGATGGCTTATGAGACAAAATATATATACAGAACTAGGTGTATGTTTCTTTGTCAAATACTGAGATGACAACACTGCTGGAAGTTGCTCCCCCGAGTGTGTGCTCATTGGTTTAAGCTAACAGAAGGCCCTACTGTACTGTATTATCACTGGGAATTGATCTCGGACTTTGACCAGTTCATTAGTAAGAGATGCCGATTCGCTGTTCTGCATAAGAATATGTGTTCTTTACCGTCTTATAAATGCTAAATATATGCTTTCGTCTGTACAGCTTAGCTTTTACTCTTCACTTTGAAACATTTTCCTAAGATCCAGCCGCAAAAAGGTGGAATAGCAGCCACAGGGACACCGGGTGGCTCTACTGACATGGTTATGCTGGCGAGCGTCAAAACAAGTGCATCTCGCCACTGACACGCAGATCGCTGGATGGTGTTGGAGGCAAAGGTAAGAGATATTTACACTCCTCCGCTAAACATTGTGGGTTAGGTAACAATGGGAAATACATTAATTATGCATTGGGAAACCTAAAAAGCAAATGTGACAAGTAACCAGAAGTTTAGAATGAGGCGATGAGGTGCAAAAGCATATTGGACATTATTGCAATAGATCTTTCATTGAATGTGACTTGCCCGAAGCATGATTCTGTAAAGGTGCTCCGTTTTCCTAAATAGGCCGAAAATGAAGTTTTTACTGTTTTTAAAAGTAAAAAGACCATGAAAGGACGGTAAACAAACGTGCTTGACCATTAGAACAGGATGATCGTCTGTCTAAGAAGGTAGGCCTAATAATATCAATTGATCAAATTTTTATATGAGCTGTAGCCTATACGAGTTTGCAATTTTTACAACACTGACCAGAGTTTGGGACATGTTTAAATACAGTAAAAAATAAATAAATAAAAAAAGATGGAAAACTACAACATTGACAAAAGTGTAATTGTGTTAAAAAATAAGTAAAATATTAATGGAAACTACAGCAGAAAAGAATCATGGTTACAAAAAAAGAAGAAATGTCAGAGGTATAAGGAATGTTCCATTTTTTTGTAAAGGTGAGAAATCATGGATAAAATATGGGACAGAGCTTATATATATATATATATATATATATATATATATATATATATATATATATATATCGACTGCACTTAACACTTAAAACCATACAACGTCATGACATAACCTACTGAAACACTAACCTGCACTAAAATCCACTGCAATAATACTACAATAATAATATTTAAAAAATAATAATAAAATAGAACTATAATAATAATAACTAATTTTAATTGACATTTTAGTTATTATTATTATAGTTCTATTTTATTATTATTTTTTAAATATTATTATTGTAGTATTATTGCAGTGGATTTTAGTGCAGTAGGTTATGTCATGACGTTGTATGGTTTTAAGTGTTAAGTGCAGTCGAGAATCTCAAGACAGGCTTAGGGTGTGCAGACATGTTATTAATTTGGCCAGGTGAATTGTACCACACAGAAAAGGTTACATTTGCCTGGAGTAGGGGTGAAATGAAGGAAAGGGCAAGGTTTGTTAGTTAATTGAACAGTAAAGGATCAGATTACATCCCCAAGAACATGGTTGTTGCTGGCAGCTGAACTCTGTCGTTCCATCACCCTGGTGACAGGTGAACTTTGTGTTCGTATGTAGATTGCCTGTGCATGCAGATCAAACGTGTGATCTCAAATCATGTCATCAAATCATGTGTCAAATCAAGGTTGTTTATTGCTTTAGCCTTTAAATAAAGGGAATAACCTGTATGGATTAACACTTCTATCTATTTTGCATTTTTTAAAGCATTTAGGGAGCTGATTTTTGCACTTCTGGTTTGGACTGGTGATCTGAGAGCTTTGGACTATGGATTTAAATGACAGCACATCTCTAACTGAGCTGATGAGCCGGTACGTTTCTACAGAAACAGGATTTGGTGTCCCCAAGGATGGCTGGCGGATATGTCTGGCACATGAGTTCAAAGAGAAGCGGAAACCATTTCAAGCCAAAGACGTTTCGATATCCACCGTTATTAATCATCTTTCTTTAGGTGTCAGGTATGTTTAACAAGACATATTTCAATAGAGGATCCCCAGATTTACTTGTTCATTCATTTGTTTTGTCTCACTTCACCTATAGTAAACGCAATTTACTAAAGAATGGACTATTTTCTTCACATTATAGGCTGCTAAAATAGACCATTCTATAAAACTCTCAAAGGCCTCTAACAATATATAGTTGAAATAGGAACAGGAAATGTTGTTAAGTGGTTCTGTTTTGACCATAGAATGACATTTTTTCATTCCCTTCTGCTAAACCCTTCTCCACTTGGTTCTTATCAGCCAGCTTTAATCTTCCAGTGTTTTAAGGTAACTGATAACATCTTCATAAAAAGAGGACAACTCATTTTGTTTATTGCATCTCACATACTAGTTAAAAGTTTAGTTTACCCAAAAATGAAAATTCTGTCATTTATTACTCACCCTCATGTTGTTCCACACACGTAATTAATGACTTTTTTTTTTTTTTGATGAACTAACTCTTTAAATTCAAGATGTCCTCGCTGCAACCTGCAGTGCAGTAATGTACTGCATTAAATCCAATACGTAGTGGACGCATTTTTGTCCCAAAACCAGTTGAAGGTTAGGGTGTAGTTTAGGTTTAGGGGTTAGTATCTGTTTTGGCATTATGCAGGCGATCAGCACTGTGATTGACATGAGTAATGAAATCTTGAGGATCGACCACTATTTACCTGTGTCAGCTGTTATTCCTCTCTGACTAGTTAGACTGTTACACAGTAACTAATACATTTCTATGGAGTTCCTGCAATAAACAGCTGGATCACTTTTGGCTTGGGTTTAGATACTGGATTTTGTTGTTGTAATTATTTGACACTATTAATTTTTCTCCAACATCAAGCTATTGCTGCATGGAATTTTCCACTGAAGCTGGTTAATCATTGTTTGTTTCAGTCAATATTGTCCCTGTGTGGTGTTTTATTCCACTTTAATGACTGACACAAAAACTGTCATCAGCTTTATAAATCTTTATTGTAAATACTGTATTCGTGTTGCTTAACCTTCACCACACTTGATTGAGTAATCACAGTCCATACTAGCATAAAGCCACAGCTAACCCTTCATACTAGGTGAAGGTTGCACGTTTTTAATGTGAAAAAATATAAAATAACGCCAGCAACGAACAGACAATGGAAAGAAAAAAACAAAACAATAAAAAAAATTCCGACTCACTTAGCAAACTTAAATAAATCCGTCAATCAATCAATCAATCAGCAAGTCGGTAGAGTAGCAAAATGTGACTTTTTATCCAGGGCAGAGACAGTTGACAGCTTTTTCAGTCTTTCCCATAATGCCATCTGTCCTGTTATGTTTGTGTGAATCAGTCTCTGTTTCTAAGCGCTGTTGTGCTGAGTGCGATGACTGAAAACAGCTGTGTGTGCATTATAGCGGGAGAATGAGCGAGACAGAAAGGAATGAGTTGGATGGAGTGGTTTGAGAGTGACTAAACTGAAATGTTGTATATGTGAGAGAGGTTAATTATTAGGACTGACTTTGTTGTGGTGCGATAAAGTCCAATTTAATGGTGCAGCGATTAAAGCTATTTATGAAAATCATTGTTGAACACTGTTGATCTTGGAAATCAACCCAAACAAACACACCCCTCCCTTCATTGCAAGATGAATCTTTATCATAGCAGAAGCAAAGCAAAATAAAACTTCATGAAAAATAAAGCGATAATGACGAACGAACGACAAGGAAGTACAAAAAATGAACATACACTAGTATATACAATCAAGAGTTTGCAGCAGCACACACTCAAAACAGAGCAGAAACAACACAACCTCAGTGTCCATTTTCAGGCCTTCCTGCTTAAGTCTCTCCAGCGCTGGAAAGCTTTTCCAATATTAACGTGGGTCCTAAAGCTCTTGCCTGATCATAATCCTTCTTTTTTCAGTGATATTCTTCTGACCTTTTCTTGTTTGTAATGTCTCTCAGCCATGTCTCTTTCTACAGTCTTTTTTCAAATCAAGTCTCTCTCCTCCACCATCATGAGTGTATATGCCTACTATTGCTGGTTGGACACTTTCAACAGAGTTTTTCAGAAATCGCTTACTTCACCTTTAAGAAGTTGACGTGTGATTTATGCACATAGATACGTCACTATATTCAACAAAACTCTCAGTTACCCATCTTCACTGTTCATCAATGTCACTTCAAGACTGTTTGTGTGTATGACAGAGAGAAAGGTCAGTTTTGTAAATTCCTTATTGCTTTATGTTTGTCTGAGCAGGTATCTGAGATGGTGGTACAGAAAGACCCAGGTTGAGAAGAAGACTCCTTTTATTGATATGTTTAGGGCTTTACCACTGAAACAAATTTATGGTAAGTGCAAAGTATCAAAGCAATAACAGAGCTCTTAAAATGACCCAATGTAATGGAGGATGTGTTTTGTGCAGGTGCTCCTCTTGGTGGCATTGGGGGAGGCAGTATCACACGTGGATGGAAGGGGGATTTCTGCCGGTGGCAACTAAATCCCGGAATGTACCACTACAAAACCGTTATTGCTAACCAGGTAAAGGGCTGTTTGTGGTCCAGTTAAATACCTACTAAAGCCATACTACCATTCAAATGTTTAAGGTCAGTAAGATTTTTATTTTATTTTTATTTTTATAATAAATTAGTTTATTTCAAATAAATGCTGTTCTGTTTTGTACTTTCTATTCATCAAAGAATCATGAAAAAATGTGCCATGGTGGTTTCCACATCAATATTGAGCTGCTCAACTGTTTTCAGCATTGATAATAATAAATGTTTCTTGATCATCAAATAACCTTATAAGAATGATTTCTGAAGAATCACGTGACATTGAAGACTGGAGCAATGGCAGCTGAAAAATAAGCTGACCATGACAGGAATAAATTACACAGTATTTATAATATTTCACAATATTAAGTTTTTTAGTTTTTTTTGTTAGTTTTTTTTACTGTATTTTTGATCAAATAAATGCAGCCTTGCTGAGCATAAGAGACTTTTTTTCAAAAACATTTAAAAAATCTTACCGACCCCATGTATGTGTAAATATAGGTGTATTAACTAGTATTTAGTATTCATTATGACTCTGAAAAATGAGTAACTCAATTAGTCTGTTGGAATGTAAAACATAATTATGGGCAAGTGTGTGTGGTTTATATATGCAGGTGTTCAGATCTCTCCTTTGCACATTTTAAGTCTGTTTTAACTGTCTTTATCTCCTAGTTTACAGTATGTCTGCGCAGGGGGGGTCAGACAGTATACCAGCAAGTGTTGTCTACAGAGCGACCCTCGACTCTTCATGGTTGGAACTGGGGTTATTGTGGTGAATACGCCTTTTACCATGCCCTGTACCCACGAGCCTGGACCGTCTACCACCTGCCTGGCCAGAACGTCACTCTCACTTGCAGGCAGGTGTCACCTGTCATCCCTCATGACTACAAGGTGACAAGCACATTGTACACACACACACACACACTTATTCAACAACGGCTTATTAAAACTGACAATAAAAACATTTATTATGCTACAAAAAATTTCTGTTTTAAATAAATGCTGTTCTTTTCTGTTCATCAAAGAATCCTGAAACAAATGTATCACACTTTCCACAAAATATTAAGCAGCACAACTGTTTTCAACATTGATAGTAATAAAAAAAAATCTTGAGCACCAAATCAGCATATTAGAAAATATTTCTGAAAGGTCATGTGACACTAAAGATTGGAGTAATGTCTGCTGAAAATTCAGCTTTGCCATCACAGGAATAAGTTTAATTTTAAAATATATTAAATCATATTTTTTATATATATCGTAGTAACTGAAATTTTCTGTTTCAAAACGAATTTCTTTTTCAGTAATAATGTGAAATACATACATAAAAATTGTGTTTGTGTGTGTTTTGTTTTCAAATTTTAATCTACCAAATTTGCTGCTTCAAAACTAATCTCTTTTTGTCTTTCTCAGGACTCCAGTCTTCCTGTGGCTGTGTTTGTGTGGGACATTGAGAATAAGAATGACTACGCTCTTGATGTTTCCATCATGTTCACGATGGTTAATGGGTCAGGCCTTGAAGACGATAAGAGTGGGGGCCACTGGAATGAACCATTTCACCTTGAAAAAGAGGGAGAATCTGTGTCTGGGGTTTTACTACATCACCAGACGCCTGTCAACCCTTACACTCTGTGTATAGCTGCAAGAGAAAAGGTAATGCATCAGTGTAAATCTAGAAGCACCAGGTTTTGCTTGTAGTAAATGCAGGAAAACAACTCCTCTGTTATGAGGAGTGCACAGACAAAAGAAGTATGTCAAACAGGTTCCACCATCAGCTCGCTGTACTGTGTGAGCTCCTGTTTTCCTGTGTAAATAAGAGTATTATAAATGTGAAAGACATCTTAAAGACAGCTTAAACTGTTGATTACTGTTGATTGCATTTCATTCTGCTGTGAAACACACAAAAAATATATATTTTGAAAAATATCTCTTTTTTTTCTGATTAATATATCTGTTTTTGAAAGTCAGTGGAGTCCACTGTTGTTTTGGACCCCATTGACTGTCATTTTATATATTAAACATTCTTCAAACTATATTTTATGTTCCACTGAAGACATACAGGTTTGTAATAACTTTAAATTATGACAGAATTAAAATTTTTGGGTGAGTTCTCCTTTAAAATCTAGCTAGGTAGCTCACTAGGTTTTGAGACTGTTGTTGTGCTTCCCCTCATTATTTAAAGTTTCACTTTATTTTAGTCTGACCGAGAGATCAGTCACCAGACAGCGTTTAGCCCAAAGGGAACCTGTAGTGCTCTGTGGAGTGACCTCATGACCGATGGACGGCTCGACTCGCCTAAGGACTCCAGCACACCCACACAGAAAGGGGAGGAAGTGGCGGCAGCCCTGGCTGTTAGCTGCTCGGTGCCTGCTAACAATCGCAACAGTGTGGAGTTCAGTTTGGCCTGGGATATGCCTAAAATCACATTTGGCTCCAGAGAGAGAATATATGTCAGGTATATATATATGAACAAATGATAATCTCTTCCTTTCTTGGAGCTATTATGGGTCATTCTCACGAAACCATTAAAACACCACGGCACTAATGATTTTAAATATATTAAACATGCATTTTAGTAATATATAAAAACATCATAATAAAGACAATATCATTCTCTACACTGAACAAAGAGTAATTTCAACATAGGAATGAAGTATTTTTGTATTTTACTGCATTTTCTGTTGAAATTCTCATTACCGAAATGCATCCAGGTAGATCTGAATGTATGTAACATTGTAATTGAAACATAAAAAAAAATGAAAATATTCTAAAAACAATTATATATAAATGTTTTAATAGATGTTTTCAAATGACAGAAAAAAATATTATTTTATAATAATAATGAAAAAATAGCGGAAAAATGAAGTGTCCATCACTGATGTTCTCATCCTCCGCAACATTTTTAAAGAACTATTTACACACACAGACATAATTTTAAATAAACCTTGATTTTGAATTAAGCAACATATGTGCCAGAACCTTAAAGATAGCTACCAGGTAGTCAGATCTCTTTATATTAATCCAGTTAAAAGTTAAAAAAAACTCTTGTCAGACCATGTACACGACATTTTGATTATCATTACCGTAACAGGAAATTTTCCTCATTTAGAAAAACTATAAATTAACAATTTTCTCTGAAAAATGTACTTCATGTCTAATTATGTACATTGAATAAAAAGTAGGCTCAATCATCATGGCTTCTCTGGATTTGCAAAATATGCCAATGTACCTCATCCTCCGCAACACCATTCTCACTTACCGCAACAATTTAAGGCCAGTTGCGGTAGAGAGAACTTCTGTTTCGGTAATGAGAATTTTATTATACAGGCTATTTTTAAATATATATTATGAGTTAAGTTAAATAATATTTACTAGCTGTTGGAAAACTTTAGCAAAGGCTAGGGTGACAAATTTCAGAGAAAAGGTTTACAAAAAAATAAGAAATCTACAGTGTCGGGAAGTCTACACAAATGTGGATGTTCACACACATGTTGGCACATCTGTCATTATGAACACTTTCCACAGGCGTAATATTTTGTATACTAAGCTCACATTTTCTATCCCCTAACCTCTAAAAACAACTCTCACAGAATACTTTTGGCCATTTTACATTTTTAATAAGACATTATATGTTTATTTTGCCATTTGATTTATGAAGACAGCTCATAATGTAGTGGTAGAGACACAGAAAACATTCTGCATTTTTAATAAAACATTGTTTAGTATGTTTTTAAAGCTATTTAAATTTAAATGTCCTCATATTTCATGTTAACATCGCAATTCCAGTGTAATACCCATGTCATTATACAAATTTTTGTCCTCATAAATCACAAAAATGCGCGCGCACACACACACACACACACACACACACACACACACACAGAGTCAGTACGCCATTAAGTCTCTAATAGAATAATGTGCAATATAATGAATATACAAATTTTAAGTTCTAATTAGGAAAAATGAATCATTATAGAATGGTTAGGGTTATTTGGAAGGAGTTCATTTATAAAGAAATATATAAATTTAAAAATGCTAAAAAAACAAAAAACATGACTTATTACTTTATAGACCTTTTCTTGGTGTGAACCATCCTTTTAGGGCTAAACTATCCGGGGAAAAACTTGAAAAATTAGATGTTCATGCTTAGACATAACCTTTACAAGAACCAACTTTTTCAGTAGCCATAAAAAACACACACACTTTAGCTATCCCAGACCACATTGCCATTGTTTTTGACCCAATCAATATAACTATAAAAAAAAATATATATATTGTTTTTGTAATTGTCAAAGACTTCTTATTACTAATCTGGTAAATGGGTGGTGCATGTTGTATTGCTAAATGCATGTGTTCTCAGTTTTTAGCCTATGCAAGCCTATATTTTTGAAGCACTGCAAAATCAAACTGATTGAACTTAAATCCATAATCGTGCCAATATTATCTAATTTCTTTTCTACATTAATGTTTATATTTTTAAACGATACCTCATTTTTAGTATACTTATTACCGAAATCAGCAACCTCATTTCCGTAACCTATGTATCATTACCGCAACAGGTGTTTATTTAATATTTGTTTAATAAATGGAAAAATAGTAATTTGCTTTTAAATGCATGTGCAGAATATATACAATATGTTCTTTCAGGTTTGCCACATCATTTTGAAAATATGTCAGGTTTCATTGAAAAATAAAAAAATAGGTGGTAAATTGTGGAATGTGTTGTGGTAATGAGAGAAATCAATCAAAATAAAGAAAACTGTTTAAAAATAAATATTATTTCAGAATTTCAAGTAACTGCCCATGACTGTTGATAATCCATTTTTAAAAATGTGAAAATGTATTTGCTTTTCTAACAGTGTTAATGTTTTCAGACTGTTGCGGTAATCAGATTTTTTAGGACTTGTTTTGGAAATTGTGTTCAAAAAGGTCTTAAATTGTAAGTAAATGTTTTTACATTAATGTTCACAAATACTCCAGACTTTGTTTCTAATGTCCGGAAAAAAATAGCTAATTAAAGCATTTTTTAATTTTCATGTTTGAAAGTTTTAAAACCAAGTTTTCGTGAGAATCACCCATGTATACATCACTGTCATGATCCATGATTTGCTACTTGCTGGTTGATTATCAGTGGGAGGGAGATTCTCATTCTAGAGAGCATTTGATTGGACAAAAAATTGTGTAGAGCACCATTAGTCATCAAAATTTTTAGCCTGTTTTCCGAGAAGTGAACAACTGTAAATTTTTAATGCAAACAGCATTAAGTTGTGCAGGGGGAAATTATTTCAGTTCAGAGAATCCAGATGAATTAGACCATGATGTATAAATATTTTAATGATTAAAAAAAAAGTGCATTATATTCAAACTTCTGTTTTTCGCGTTTCAAAAATATGGTGACACAAAACTTGCTTTTGTTTGTTCTTTTATCTGCTCTCTAATCTTTCTTTCATTCTCTTTGTATACATTTTAGATCAGGTTACCTTGGACAGACTTGATGTGTTTCTGTTTTTTAGTGTGTGTGTAAATTGGGTGTCACAGAAATGGTATTTGATTTTTATTAAGCACAAGAATGTTTAACAACAGAAATATGGACTATCAGCTCAAAGCTTTTTTTTAATATTGCATTTAAAGACCCTATGATATGATTAAAAAAACCATGTACACTACTATTCAAAAGTCAATAATTTGGGGTAGGTAAGTTTTTTTTTTTTTTTTTTTTTTTTTTTTTTATACTTTTATTCATCAAGGATGCATTAAATTGATCAAAAGTGACAGTAAAGACTTCTACATTGTTACAAAAACATTCTATTTCAAATAAATGTCTGTATGTCCCAGTATAACCCTTAATGTAGACCGAGTGCATTAATGATTTACAGTTGTTCTCTTAACTGAGAAAAAATATTGATGAAATAACCAAGGGCTTAAAAAGAACTAATGTCTTAAATCAAGGCACAAACACTTTGATATGTCTCGTCCATGCTTCATGTTTTAAAAGGAAACAGCACTTGTCAAGCGATTTCAAGAGATTTTTAAAAAGGAAGTGGTGTGGCTGTAATATTATGCGCTTTGTGAACGGAAGAGGCTCAGAATAAATTGAGCTCAAAAAACATCAGGAAACTTCTGAAGGGTCACAGTTTGTGCTCCATACAAATTCATATAATAGCAGCACTGATGATTTGTTTAATCTTGGAGAACTACGAAAAAATGATGCATAAATACTACAAATTAAAAAATATGTCATTACTTTTGTTTGCATTAAGTTAATGAGAATGAGACTTCATTGCATTACAAAAATAATGGGAATTGGGAATAATGTGCTTAAATGTTATATGAAGATCTTAATGGTCCTAGAATTATGCTTCATTTTGTTTATGCAATATATAATTTTGAGATGATGAAATCATACCCTTTGATGCTATGAAATAATAACAGGGTGTGTATGGTGTTCGTTTCAGGAGATACACGCGTTATTATGGCACTAAAGGAGACGCTGCCTCATCTCTGTCTCACTACGCGCTCACACACTACTGTAAATGGGAGGAGAGCATTGATGAGTGGCAGAGGCCGATTCTACAGGATGGGTAAAAAGAAATGTCATTTCCCCATGAAAAATTTTAAGCTTGATGGCGTAACAGTGTGCCCTGTCAGTTAATCAAGTTCACGGCTGGTTTGTGTGACTCTTATTATTTACAAAGGACTGTGTAAGCAAGCAGTCATCTTTCTTGTAAATTGAATTCACTACTATTTGTCCGTTATGTGCATAGACAAGAGCAACTCTTATATGCCATTTTATGCATATTACTCTTTTGTTTCACCGGTCCCCTTCACACTGTTGAGTGCACTTCATATAGAATGAATTGTGTTTTTTTTTTTTTTTTTTTTTAATGAGTGGTATTGCCCCAGTCACATGCAGCATACTAATTCTGAGTGTCCACCTTTGTTTCAACATAAGGCAGCTATTCTTTTCAGTTGCAAGGCTGATTAATTTTTGATATTTGGCCATTTTGAGATTAGCGCTATCAGCGAACTCCATGCCAGCTTGGCATAACTCTTTGTCGTGGCAGTTTTAAAATTTACTGACAGACTTGTCATTGGACAAAGCACATTTTCTATATTTACTAAATATTGTGTGAAATTTATTTCAGGATTAATTTGTGTTTCATATTATTAAAATCTATCAGTCACCGGTAGACTTAAACACTGTGTTCTTCTAGGTCTGTTCCGTCTTGGTATAAATCTGCTCTGTTTAATGAGCTCTACTTTGTTGTGGATGGTGGAACTGTGTGGGTCGAGCTTCCAGAGGACGCTGATATCAGCGGTGGGCTTCGTCCTGAGGACGGGGGGCTTTCAGCCCAACCTGAAGTTGTCAAGGAGTACGGCCGATTCGCTTACCTAGAGGGTACGACAGTAGGGCTGTAACATTTAACATTACCTTAATATGCAAACTAAGCTCAAGATTTGTTGAGAACAGGTTTATGACATTATTTTAGAAACCAAAAATCGTCATGAAATTGATTACTAGCATTAATGAGAGTAAATCTGTTGGCTGCTAGGTTCTAATTAGTGTTATTTTAGTTTTATTTTATATACTATTGTATTATTTATTCATGTTTTGAATTTGATATTTTCAATTTAATTTTTTTTAGTCTTAGTCATTTTGTTATGTGCTTTTGTCATTTTTATTAATTTTTTTATAAGTATTTTTATATTTCTATATAGCTTTAATTTATTATTTCAGTTTTAGTCAGTCATTTTGTTGTGCATTTGTCATTTTTATTAGTTTTCAATAGTATTATATTCCTACATAGCTTTAATATATTTTAGTTTTAGTCTTAGTCATTTTGTTATGTGCTTTTGTCATTTTTATTAGTTTTTTATTTATAATTTTTTTATATTTCTATATAGCTTTAATATATTTTTATTTCAGTTTTAGTTTTAGTAATTTAATGCTTGAACTTAAACTTATTTGTTAGTTGCCAAGACGATATTTCTAATTTTCATTAGTTTTTCCGTCTAATATTTATACTTTTTTTTAATTTAATTTCAGCTTTATTTCAAATACCGAATAATGTTTAGTTTTAGTCATAGATAATTATTACAACACTGGTTCTAATCAGATGAATTTTCATACTTTAGATATCAGTTCATTGTACACTAAGTTTAAATCAGTGTAATCATTTGTGTGTTTCTCACTGTCTGGTCCCAGGTCAGGAGTACAGGATGTATAACACGTATGATGTGCACTTCTATGCTTCATTCGCTCTCATCATGCTTTGGCCCAAGCTGGCTCTGAGTCTGCAGTATGATATTGGTGAGATAAGCTTCGATTTTTCTGACAACATTGATGACAGTATTCAAATTCATTAGTAATAACCTACTTTTTGAGTTTTAAATTAATTTGTTGATACTCTCCCATTCTGTTTTGCATTTTCTGTTTGTTTAAATCTCTCTCTCTTTTATTCAGCTGGTAGTGTCGTTCAGCATGACCCTACAGAGAGGTTAAATCTAATGGACGGCCGATACTCCCCAGTCAAGACCCGGGGCGTTGTACCTCACGACATTGGAGAACCTGGTGAGTTGTGCATAATAGGATACCATGAATTCACACATGCTGCATGTGGCAAAAACAGAAAAATAATTCACCTAAAATTAAAATTGTCATCATCTTGAACCTCATTTTTTCTTTGTGGGAAAAAATTAGGTATTTAGCTTCATGTTTAATTATGAGAAACATTTGAGTGTCTCATTGTAGCTATTGTATCTTAATTAAAACCTACTCTTTGATTTTAAACAGATGATGAGCCATGGGTTCGTGTCAATGCTTACTTAATCTACGATACAGCCGACTGGAAGGATCTGAACTTGAAGTTTGTGCTTCAGGTGTTCCGAGACTATCACCTGACCCAGGATGAGCAGTATCTGAAGGACATGTGGCCTATATGCCAGGTGAGTTGTTTGTGTTATATTTTAGTAGTTAGTATAGCATCATATTTTCTGTATATGTGAATGTAGAGGCACTTATCAAGCGCTAAGTGTTTTAACATCTGATATTCTGGCTTATTCAGACAGTCATGGAAACAGAGTTGAAGTTTGATAAGGATGGTGATGGGCTGATAGAAAATTCTGGCTATGCAGACCAGACATATGATGGATGGAAGGTGACAGGACCCAGGTTGGTGCTCAGGATGTTTATTTGATTTTATAAAAATGAAATTTCTCAGAATATTTAAACTATATGATTTTTATTTTTAAATTATATTTTTAAAAAAACTGTATCATGACATAAGTTTTGTAATATCCTGTGTAGCAGCTCAAGTAACCCGTGTTTCTGCTTTTCCAGTGCATACTGTGGCGGTTTGTGGCTGGCGTCAGTGTGCATGATGTGTAAAATGGCACGTGTGCTGAATTGCGAGTCTGTTTATCAGCGCTACAGAGATATTTTGGAGAGAGGAAGTGCAGCCTTTGACAAACTCCTGTGGAATGGTGAGTGTAAACATACACAGTGCTATTTAAACTAACTATAATTTTCCATTTGTATTAAAAACTATGCTCATGCTTTTTATATACTCTTGGGTGGATGTTCAGTCTTCCATTAGATTTGTTTCTATACTGAGGTATCATTTGGGAAGAGAAGACGACTTGGAGTAAAAAATGTAGTCTTCCAACAACATTTATTTCATTTCCCCCCCTTGTGGAATGTTTTTTTTTTTTTCTTTCTCTAATAGGCAAATACTACAATTATGACAGCAGTGGACAGAATCTGTCCAACAGTGTAATGTCAGACCAGTGTGCAGGCCAATGGTTCCTCAGGGCATCTGGACTTGGGGACGATGACTACCAGGTCAGCCTGAGAAAGATTTGCAAACATTTGTTTGTATTTTTACCACTTCATTTTCATTTAAAAATAATTTTGTATGATTTCATTACCATAAGAAATAATAATCTTTAAAATACGGTTCAATGACTTAACTTAAATGCATTAGGTGCCATGTGCTAACAATAAACAACAATTTTGATTTATATTTAAAGCTGCAGTCCATAAGTTTTGCCTCTTTGTCGCCATCTCTGTTCGGAACCTGCAATTGCAGTTATTTGCAGAATTATCATTATACGTGGGGTGTAAATCGGCACGGCTCCTCAGAGCGAATAAATCTAATGTTTTGAGGAGAGTGTGTGGCTGGCACCGCACCGGTGGATACTGTACAGGTACTTCAGAATCACAGATTGTAGTCTTGGAAGTATGACAAAGTCTGAACAAGGAACAAATCTGCCACTTGTTCTGACAAACTGAGATAAAAAGCATTACAATAAATCGCGCTACAAATGGTGATTAAATCTAACGATCGCTTAGCTCATATTACATCAAACCTTGCAAATTATTATTATTGTTATACTTTGTTCAAATTGTTAATGTTAACAACATCAGCATTGCGTGAATACGTGTATTTAGTGTGTATTAGCGTTACCTGTAGATTTTAGTTTCTGTACAGTCAATTCTCTGATTTTCAATTTGTCATACCATACAATCTGCTATCAAAATGATAAGTTTAATTATTCCAGCTGCTGTGAGAAAAGGCTATAATTGATCCGCCACCTGCAGCATCCTCACATGCAACATAGCCTACTAGCTGGGACTCGTTCTTTATGTAAACAGGCGTGATTTAATGACGCAAAGTCGAACAACTGCATGCTTGAATTTCCCGCGGAAACCCACCAGTACCACCTGAATTAGAAAACATTATTACAAGCTTACCATTGTGAATTGGGCTAAGATAAGGAGATAGTTTTGAAAACTGGCTGGTTTTGTACTTGCTCAAAAATTGATTTTGGATAATTTTTAACCAAAAAAAAAACGGACTGCAACTTTAAATATAAACAACAGTTTACACATAAGAAGTCTGTTATGCTCACCAAGGCTGCATTTATTTGATCAAAAATTGAGTAAAACAGTAATATTGTAAAATATTATTACAATTTAAAGAAGTATTTATTTTAATATATTTTAAAATGTAATTTATTCCTGTGATGACAAAGATGAATTTTCAGCAGCCATTATGATCCTTCAGAAATCATTAAATTATTAATATGCTGATTTGGTGCTCAAAAAACATACATTAATGCTATGATCATCACAGTTGAAAATAGTTGTGCTGTTTACTGAACTGTGAAAACAGAGATACAGTTATTTTTCAGGATTCTCTGATGAACAGAAGAGCTGTGTCCCAATTCAAATGCTTCATCCTTCAAAGGACTCTGACTTAAAAGGCTTATGTTCTCCTTGGTCCATTTATGTACATAATAAAGAGTATAAACTGTATAAAAATTGCATCTTAGTAAAATATGTCAACATTTGAACCTTTAATTTGAAGCTTTAAAGTTTTTTTTTTATTATTATTTTACCTTTGTTTAGTTAGATATTTGAGTAAGTTAAAACCCAATACTTACATTTTAAAAGTGTAATCTCGCATTTTCTTTAAAAAAAAAAATCCTGTCGTCACCGGCGTGCAATGAATCTTGGGATAAGCTAGGCTGTGAAGGATCCACTCGTTCTACTGCATTTGTAGGAACCTTCGAAATGGAACAGCCTTTGTCGCGCTGCTGTGACACATTCAGCCTTCGAATGATGTAGCCTCTGAATTGGGATGCAGCTATGTGTATATTTATGTGTAAATTTATTTATATTATACAAATTATACTATTGTTCGTTGTTAATTCATAGTCGTTCATAATACATTAAAGGATTAGTTCACTTTCAAATGAAAATTACCCCAAGCTTTACTCACCCTCAAGCCATCCTAGGTGTATATGGCTTTCTTCTTTCTGATGAACACAATCGGAGATATATTAATAAATATCCTGACGCAGCCGAGCTTTATAATGGCAGTGAACGGGATCAACGAGTATGAGCTGAAGAATGTGCTTCCATCCACATCCATCCATCATAAACATACTCCACATGGCTCCCGGGGGGTTCTGATGTTCTGAATCCAAGCGATGCGTTTGTGTAAAAAAAAAATCCATATTTAACAAGTTATGAAGTAAAACATCTAGCTTCCACCAGACCGCCTTCCGTATTCAAATTACGGAAAAAACGGAACTGACGTAGCATAAGCTTTTTGAACTGCAAGAGTTTTATACTCTCTTCGTAAGTAGAATACGGAAGGCGGTCTGGCGGAAGCTAGATATTTTACTTCATAATTTGTTAAATATGGATATTTGTTTTACACAAATGCATCGCTTCACTTCAGAAGGCCTTTATTAACCCCCCATGTGGAGTACACGTTTATGATGGATGGATGTGGATGGAAGCACTTTCTTCAGCTCATACTCACTGATACCGCTCACTGCCAGTATAAAGCTTGGATGCGTCAGGATATTTATTAATATTTCTCTGATTATGTTCATCAGAAAGAAGAAAGTCATATACACCTAGGATGGCTTGAGGGTGAGTAAATCTTGGGCTAATTTTCATTTGAAAGTGAAGTAAACTAATCCTTTAATGTTAATTTATACAACTTGAAATGTTTAAAAATCTATGTAAAGAAATAAAAAGATTAATAATTGCTGTAGAAAAATTGTTCATTCTTATTGATACCTAACAGTAATGAATTAAACCTAATTGTAAATTGTTACCAAAACACTGATCAGTTTAGCATGGGTCACTCACATGTGTTGTAGAGGAAGATTGATTGTCCTGGATGGAAAATACGTAACATGGATTGTGTTTTACATCCATTTCTCTGTGCAGGTTTTTCCCAAGGAGAAAATCTGTAGTGCATTGAAGTCTGTGTTTGACCTCAATGTCATGAGCTTTGCAGACGGACAGATGGGTGCAGTGAATGGGATGAGGCCAGAGGGTGTGCCTGATCGTTCCAGTGTCCAATCGGATGAGGTGTGGGTGGGAGTAGTGTACGGATTGGCAGCTACAATGATACATGAGGTAGGTCAAACCTCAAGTCATATCATCAGGTTTCAGATTAAGCAAAACTTTCAGTTATCTCCTAATAAATCTCTCGGTATCTCCCAGGGCCTGGTGGAAGAGGGACTGCGCACTGCAGAAGGCTGTTATCGTGCTGTATGGGAGCGAATGGGAATGGCCTTCCAGACTCCCGAAGCGTATTGTGAGAAAGGCATCTACCGCTCTCTCGCTTATATGAGACCTCTGAGCATCTGGGCAATGCAGCTTGCACTGAACAATCGACCAAACCACAACAAAACCACTGATGAAGATGTGGGACAGGACTGAGCTGGAGCCTTAAAAATCTGTTGAAGGGAACTTGCACTGTCGAGCCTCCATAATATACAGTAGTGTCCTCTTAATCCTTGCATTTTGAACTTTAAAAGACTGTAAAAGAGTTTTGGATGTAACGTAATCGTGTTGTTGATTCACACAGAACATAATTTCCATTTTTTTGTAAAACTGACTTTTCCACAGAAAATGTGTATAAGCTTTACCACAGTCCTTCCATTAGCAGCTGCAAATTATAGTTTTACAAATGGAAGTGTAAAGGCCTAGTCTCAGTGAACTGACATGCTGTTCATTATGATATAGTGTGTAGGGTCATTGAATCAAGTAGTTAGAGTATGATTCTATATTATTTTCACTTTGTTTTAATTTCTGTTATAGGAATGCTTGAAAAAAGGACTGCTGTTTTTTTTTAAATAGCTGTCATTGTACGTGTCATAAATCATCTATCCGAGTCAGTACTGTACATTATTCTACATAATTGTAAGAGATATATAATTGAGTAAATTGGAATGAATGTTTACTGCCATCAGATTCATTTTTTCCTCACATGCATCATTAGGCATTTATTTTCTCTGCAGTATTTCAAAGTTCTGGTGATAAGGAAATTGACCTGGCCAATGTTAAAAATCAAACTCAAAACCCTGAGAATCACAAGAGGCAAGCCTGGCTTTAGTGTGTGATTTAAATCACTAAATGGAAGTGAATTTGACCTTTGTGACCTTTTAGGGAAGCCACAGCAATGCACATTACTATTCAAAAGTTTGGGGTCGGTAAGATTCTTTTAATGATTTTCAAGGCTGCATTTATTTGATCAAAAATATTTAAAACGGCAATATTATTACAATGTAAAATAACTTTTCTGTTCTGTGTTTTAAAATAAAAAACAATTCAGACTCCTAGCTTGTTGTGAAAGCTTGTAATATTGGTCAAAGGAATCGAGCTGTAGGTCTGGTCATACAGTATGCCTTTTTAAATTATGATTCCTTGAGTTATCACAAATGTAATGTCTAGATTGGGAACCCAGGCCATAATTCTTAGAGTACAATCCATTTAATGATTCCTGTAGCGTGTATCTAACAACAATATATGTAGTAAACAGCATAGAAATAAATTTAGGATTATAATACAGCGTGTAAAACAGCATGAAAACGATCACGATCATGACATAATATAATTGCCTTCATTACACCAGTGTAAAAAGCGCCAATGCTAGTGTTTAGGTATCAGCCACCGCTAGAGGTCTATCTTGAGCCTTCCAATCTGTTTCCATCAGTTTGTACAGACGGAGATCTCTGGTGCACTCCTTCAGTTTTGAGTGCTCTATCGCTCTGGAGTGCTAGAGAGGCGTCTAAAGTGCACTCGCTGTTCTGTGTGTGTGTGAGATGTGGCACACAGAGCTAGGTCTTATTTTAAACACTCTTGTTAAAAAATATATGAGAGTGCTGATAATTAATTGATGGCCCTCCCAGACTGCGCAAGCTACTGTACCACACGGCTAGTCAGAGGTAGAGCAACTATCACAAATTTCACAAAACAGTAAACACGAAACAATATTATCACACTGGCGGTTTGAAAACGCCGTCTTTTAGCATCTACATCTATTTAATAGATAGATTCCCAGTTAACAAAAATATCTAACATTATGTTTTGATGTGAAAACGTTATTTTTGATTGTTAACTGAACGTTCAAAACAGTTTTTTAAACGTTTTTTTTTGTTGTTGTTATGCGAACGTTAAAGGAACATTCCATTTTATAATTTTTCAAACATAATGGGAATGTTAGCTACTTTTGATTTATTTCTAAACATTCCGAAACAAGGAATAACATTTTTAAAAAATTAGATGAACCAACTAAAACGTTTCAGAAAAACGATGTTGACGTTAATGTTGTGTTAAAGGATTAGTCCACTTTCAAATAAAAATTTCCTGATAATTTACTCACCCCAGTGTCATCCAAGATGTCATGTCCTTCTTTCTTCAGTCGAAAAGAAATTAAGGTTTTTGATGAAAACATTCCAGGATTATTCTCCTTATAGTGGACTTCAAATGGCCCCAAACTGTTGAAGGTCAAAATTACAGTTTCAGTGCAGCTTCAAAGGGCTTTAAATGATACCAGACGAGGAACAAGGGTCTTATCTAGCGAAACGATCGTCATTTTCAAAAAAAAAAAAAAAAAAAAAAAAAAATATATATATATATATATATATATATACGTTTTAACCATAGACGCTCGTCTTGAACTAGCTCTCTTCTTCTTCTTCGTGTATTACTGCCCCCGACAGGTCAAAGTTTGAACTAATTGTAATATACCTGCACTAGCATATTGTAGATGACAATCACGTGTATTACAATTAGTTCAAATCTTGACCTGTGGGGGGCAGTAATACACTTAGCAGCGTCTACACTGCCGGAATTCTAATAAAGAAGAAGAAGAGGGCTAGTTCAAGACGAGCGTCTATGGTTAAAATGTGAATTTTTTTTTTTTTTTTTTTTTTTTTTTTAGAAAATGACAGATCGTTTCACTAGATAAGACCCATATTCCTCGTCTAGTATCATTTAAAGCCCTTTGAAGCTGCACTGAAACTGTAATTTTGACCTTCAACCGTTTGGGGCCAGTTGAAGTCCACTATAAGGATTATAATCTTGGAATGTTTTCATCAAAAACCTTAATTTCTTTTCGAGTAAAGAAAGAAGGACATGGACATCTTGGATGACATGGGGGTGAGTAAATTATCAGGAAATATTTATTTGAAAGTGGACTAAACCTTTAACGTTTTAAGAACAGAAGTTAAGGTAATTTTGAATGAAAGCTCTGTTATCGTTACTGGAATTATGTTTGTTCGTAACTCTGAGAAAACGAAGGTTAGAAAATAAATAGTAATATAATACAAAAATAGTCCTTAATAAAATATATGTCATCCCAAAAAGACAAGCATAAAAATGGAGAATATTCAGGGTGAAACTGAAGCCAAGAAAACTGTCTGCATCACCACAGTCCTTTTCCTATTCTATCCTGTATCAGAGATTAATGAAGCACAAAGAACATTCGTACCATGAAAATGAAAAAGATAAGCTCTAAACACTTCATTGTGCTCCTGCGCTCGCTTTGGCTTGAAGATGCGGATGTGTGCCTTTACTTGCAGGCCCACAAAGATAAGTTAGCTGCTTTTGGATTTATCTAAATGAAAAATGAGATCACAGTGCGCCTGAGTAGCTGGCACATCCAAACTACGTTAATAGGTGCCCATTATTACCATTATCTGCTTCCATAACAGAAACTTAAGCTGTAATTAAATTTGAGGCATTAATGGTGGAAATATAGCCTGCAAATATGGAAAATGGTCCTATATGTAAAGAAAGAGCAGGACAGATGCTTTAGAGCAGAGAAAGAGGGACAGTATTGAAGGTAAAATGTCTTATCTGATCTTTATTTCAATAATTCTTTTAGCAGTGTTGGCAAAACAGAACAGTCTACAGTCTGCTAGGAACAAAAAAAAGGAGATATGGGGGAGATTGGAAAGAGAAAAAAAGAGGGAGGAATAGAGGAAACAGAGACAAAGAGCAGACTGCACATATGAAGTAACAAACCGAATTAAAGATTTGGTACAAGCAGGAGAATAAGACCAAAGACCAAATATCCATTATTACCACAAGAATGTCAGAATTATGTTTTGACATAAAAAAGACAAGCAAGAGATGCACACATCGAGAAGCCATATCTTTGGGAAAGGCATGCCACGGAGAGAGGGGTACGTTGTGGATGCTGATTAACTTTGACAGGATAAGAGGTGGAACAGAGCCACCACATGCACCTGTTTTGGCTAGATTGGGGTGGGTGAAGATACAGAGGAAGAAGTGAGAGTTAAGAGCTCAGAGTTCACACTGACGGATCCTTGCATAACACAATCTCCAGCTCTGTGCGGAACAGCTTTCCTCCGTCAGACAATGCCATGATGCTCCTCTTTGAGCTAGCCAGACTTTGAGGGTCAACAACCTAAATGAGGACACACATAGACATCATAAGTATTCAGACCAGTCATATTGTTGCTGAAATGCAGCACCAGTGCAGCCCTAATTTTGTTGTAATGCTGACATGCATTCTCTGTAAAGCTGCTTTGATGATATGTATTGTGAAAAGCGCTATACAAATAAATGTGAATTGAACTGAATTGATTGGGTGCTCAAGAAACATTTCTTATTTATTATCAATAAAAAACAGTTGTGCTACTTAATATTTTTATGGAAACCATAATACTTTTTTCAGGATTCTTTGATAAACAGAAAGTTCAAAAGAGCAGCCTTTATTTGAAATCTTTTGGAACATTATAAATGTCTTAACTGTCACTTTTGATCAATTTAATGCGTCCTTGTGAAATATTATTAAATTCTTTTACAACCAATCAACCAAAAACTTTTGACCAGTAGTGTATACAGTACATTTCTATCCATCTATATTCGTAATTTGATATTTTAAAACATCAATTTCATATAGCTTTGATGACCATTTTTCCATTCTGCAGCATTAAATTCTGTGTAAATGCACTTTTTTTGTGGTATATATGCCACTTCAGATGCAGCTTTTGTGCCAAAATTTCAATTAAAAGGTGTAATAGAGTGCTAAATTCCCATCCAACACTAAGTTACCATTTTATGTTTTTGATAAAGGTCTCTCAGCAGTGCATCCAGTTCATGTTCATCAATGTAACCATTTCCATCCTGTTAAAGAAAAAAAAAGGAGAGAAACTGTTTATAGCCCATTCAATATCTGATGGAACATGTTCTAGATGTATTGCAGATAGAGCAAATGCTCAAAAAACTACATCTTCCAGATGAAAACATACACATCAAATAAACGTCTCCACTGTGTATATGTGCTATTTAGGGGGGGGGATGAGGTAATTATGCTTTGTTGTCGAAATAGTTGTGCTAAAGTCTCATTTTTTGTGTATATGGTCATGTGTGGATTAGTAACCCACAACACAAGACAAATTAACATAGACATAAACATGAGAAATATACATATACACATTATCTGACCTTGTCATAAAAGGTGAAGATTACTTCAAATTCTTCAGCAGATAGTTTGAAGTTCTGGTGATGAAGAGGAAAAAAACAGACATTAGTTTATCCTCAATGTATGTGTGTGTAAAATGGAGGTTTTTTACTGTAGTGTAATATCAATTTGCCTTTATATTTGATTTTGAAGTCCTGAATTCTCATAACTAGAAAATAATCCTCCAAATCCTTTGGATTATAACAGAACAGTGCAGCAACACTTAGCATCATTCCTACTTAAACAAAAAAAATGAATGCATACCATTCATAAACGTGCCAATATAAAATAATAATGTGATGCAATCAGGCCAGATATAGCACACAAAAGTCATTTAGAAAATGGCTTTGTGTAATACAGAATTGTTTATCTCGATGGTATTCCACTAATATTCAATTCATATCTGAATTGCATCGCTGTTTATTCTATGTATTAAATCAGTCTTCAACTTACAGTTTGTCTATAGAATGATACCCTTCATGAATATTTAAAATCTTTCTCATGACTGAAAAGGCAGAGGACATGTTTGTCACCATATTTTGACCCTGATAATGCAATGAGGCTAAACATGGACCAGTTATTCCTGCCTTAACATATTTTCAGTGTTGTTGAGGAAAACAAGAGAGAGGGAAAAATAAAGAGAGAGAGAGAGCGTCCAGTGAATGTGGGGGGACTGGGCCAGATCAGTACATCTCCAGGTTCAAGAATAATCTATGGAGATTATCGTAACTACAGTAGGATTGAAGTAATCCCTATCAAACCATGATCTGTGTGGCAGAAATCAGTTACCAATCTGCCGTCAGGTTCACACACACACACGCACACACAGACAGACAAAACCTATAAATACACATACAGTAGGAACACACACACACACACACACAAAAGTATGTACCCAATACATTCGCCTGTAATCATGCATGTTTTCTACGTGATTTCAGCATTGATCTAAAAAAAAAACTCTTGCCATATTGCAAATCTAAGCTTTTTCAGCTCTAACCGTATGCTACTGCCATTCTACTGTAACTGCTTACAACTGCCAGTTTGTGTTTGTGTGTGTGTGTGTGTGTGTGTGTGTGTGGTTTATTCTAACCTGCCTAATAAATGCACAATGAATTCATGTTTAATGTGACAGTTTCATCTGTACATCTACAATAATACAATATATTGTTAGTCTCAAGAGTATTTACTTTAGTGAATAAATATATAGATCCGCGTTAAGTATTCGTTAGTCCTAATGGGCTAATAGTAGAATTTTTTTTATGCGTGCCAGAAGATCTGGGTTTTAATCCGCCCTCGTATAGCCTTTTTCTTCTTTCTTGTTAAAACCAAAGATGTTCATCAGTGATTGTATATCAAAAGCAGGGAGGGACACATTTATGTGCATTTGGTTTTGTGATTTCACAAGAACGAATAGAGAGTCTCCGCAACAGCGTTGAGTGATAGTTTAAAGCGCTCATCTGTTGTGTGAACACTGCGCAGTGTGCACGAGCGTCAAGAGAACACTGTTGTGCCACTGATAATAGTGGCAACGAGCACTCAACATGATTTCAAAAACAACACATCCCAGCGCCAGATCGCCTCTTATTTAACATAAACGAACGAACTGCTAATCAACTAGAGATGTTTCTTTTGTATTAGTATATATCCGTGCCGTGAAATTTCAAAAAGTGGTAGGACAATATCGACCCTGGCAAAAAGTGTTGGGGACACGTCCCACCCGTAAATTACGCCTATGGTTGGACACCCCTGCTCATACTTATATTTAAATAAGGTTTAATCATTTGGCAGACACTTAATCAAAAGAAAAAAAAATACATTGCATTTAAGGTTTACATTATACATTCCCTGGGAAGCAAACCCATGATGTTGGTGTTGCTAATACCATGCTCTTCTGTTTGAGCTGCAGAAACACTATATTTGTACTCTGCCGTCTAATCTGACATTATGAAGACTGCTTGATCTTACCTGAAACTTGAGCAGAAAATTCTCTTGCACAGGAAGCAGTCTGAAGACAAAATATAACATACAATATTATATCATTTAAACAATATTGCATTAATATGCAACTCACTCTGAGGCCTTCTCACCTAGCCATCTCGGACAATCCCAGTTTCCCATCACCATTCAGGTCAAACATTTTAAGCTTCAGGAAAAAAGCATAAATTAAAGAGCAGTTGTGTGTGTTGTGTATAAGTGTGAATTGTGTGTGTCTACTCACTATGGTCTGTGTATACTCATTCAGTTTCTTGTCATCGTAATGTCTGTTTGCTTTCTTCAACAGATCTGAGAGAAAGCCCTAGGGCAAAGAAATGATTTTATTTAGTAATGGATCTATCATAGCAATAGGAAGTTCTGTGTGACCTATTGAGTTATACCTTCAGTTCATTGGATTCGATGTATCCGCTACGGTCAGTATCATATTTTCTCCAAGCCTGAAAAATGAAGCAATAGCATTAAATCAGATACCTCCACACTTCCCACACATATGTACAGATTCTTTGCCCTGCAAAGGTGAAACGGACAGGGTTTCAATCAAAAATGTTCAGATTTGTACGTGATTATGTCATTCTTGTCTTGATTAAACCAGTGAATTTGGTATTTGGGAATTACACTGGGATTACTGGCGAGCTGATCTAATGTGGAAGAATGCCCACCTGCCCTGATTTACCAGCATGTGTGCATTATTGCACATGTATGTATTCCTTTGTAATGCTAGCAAAATGCCTTCATTGTGTCCACACTTCTGAACTCATCTTTACTCTTCTACAACTCAGATGTTCTTCAGAACGAACATGTTTTGTATTATTTACAAAATCACCATGTTGTACAAATGAACCTCCATTAACCCAGTTACTCACACATACACACTCTGTTCTTTTATGTATTGCAGTCCATTCATAATGGATAACCTACAGCAAATAGTTTTCTGTCTCTCTCTCTGTTTCACACAGAGAGCACCACAAAAGCGCCTTAGCTATTCAAAGATATGACATGTTTACAATAAAACAATATTTTTTTGAAAATAATGAATCTCAAAACTAATGTAGAAGTTGATAATGATGTTGGTTAGATTACTTATATGCACAGTGAGTAGAGATTAATTTCACTTTAAATCTCAACAGATCACGATATCTATAAGTTATGGCAACAAAATAATCATTGTGTGTTTTTGTGTGTTACATACTGCCATAAACTCTGCACTGGATCCCACAAACTGTCTGAAGCACAATAGAAAATTTTCCTCTGTTGGCAGGATCTGGGCCAGCTGTAAAAGATAAAGCGAGAAAGATGTCATCAAATCATTATTCATCATAATATCATCACTGGTTTTAAAAAAACATCTAATCACTTTTAATTATCAAAAGAAAAAGTAAAATAGTGTTCACTTGAAAAGATACCGACATTTAATAATAAAAAAAAAAATAAAAAAATATATATATATATATATATATATACAGTACTGTGCAAAAGTCTTAGGCCACCATTAGATGTTGTTTTAGCAATGATATAATGGCCATCTGTAATTATTTCTCAGTCTCTTTATTAGAATATAACTAGAAAATACAGTAAATTTGAATGCAGTATAAAAAAAAATCAGGAAAAAAAACAGCTTTTATAGGCTAAAGTGGGGAGTATTTAGTGACCTCCCCCTTACACTTGAGCAATAGCAGGAACCTGGCTCTCTTAAACCTAAATGGAATAGAAAAGGGCTGGAAGGCCAAGAAAACTTTCAAAATATGATGAGAAGTTTCTCAGAATTTCTTCTTTGAGAAACTGAAAGTCCAGGAAGTCACACTAAATACAGATTTTTGCTTAAGGAAGCCATTTTGTTCAGATTTTTTTTTTTTTTTTTTTACATTTTGTGTACATATTTGCTGTATTTTCTGTTTGTATCATAATAAAGAGACTGAAAAATATGGATGGTCATTAAAACAACAAAGCTGGTGGTAGCCTAAGATTTTGCACAGTACTGTATATATATATATATATATATACATATATATATATACACACACACTCACTGGCCACTTTATTAGGTACACCTGTTCAACTGCTCATTAACACAAATATCTAATCAGCCAATCACATAGCAGGGCAGCAACTCAATGCATTTAGGCATGTAGACATGGTCAAGACGATCTGCTAAAGTTCAAACTGTGCATCGGAATGGAGAAGAAAGTTGATTTAAGTGACTTTGAACGTGGCAGGATTGTTGGTGCCAGACGACTGGGATTTTCATGCACAACCATCTCTAGGTATACAGAGAATTGTCAGAAAAAAAGAAAATATCCAGTGAGCGGCAGTTCTGTTGCTGAAAATGCCTTGTTGGTGCCAGAGATTAGAGGAGAATGGCCAGACTGGTTCAGGCTGATATAAAGGCAACAGTACCTCAAATAACCACTCGTTACAACCATTACAGCAGAAGACCACACCGGGTGCCACTCCTGTCAGCTGAGAACAAGAAACTAAGGCTACAATTTGCACAGGCTCACCAAAATTGGACGAAAGAAGATTAGAAATATGTTGCCTAGTCTGAAGAGTCTGCTGCGAGCCTGCGACAGTCAGATGGTAGGCTCAGAATTTGGCATAAACAACATGAAAGTATGGATCCATCCTGCATTGTATCGACGGTTCAGACTGGTGGTGGTGGGGGATGTTTTCTTGGCACACTTTGGGGTCCTTAGTACCATTTGAGCATCGTTTAATGACCACAGTCACAATTTTTCCTCTTCCCTGTCAATCTGTTTCACAGTTGGCGCAGTGAACGCATTGCAGAGCTTGAGTCAGCGTTCGGACGTAAACACGGAAGCTCTGCAGTGCGTTCACTGCGCCAACTGAAGTCGTTATTTTTGTTTTGTTTTTGCGCACAAAAAGTATTCTCGTCACTTCATAACATTAAGGTTGAACCACTGCAGTCACGTCGACTTTTTTAATGTCTTTAGTACCTTTCTGGACCTTGAAAGTGGTGGTTAGATTGCTGTCTATGGATGAGTCATATACCTCTCGGATTTCATCAAAAATATCTTAATTTGTGTTCCAAAGATGACTGAAGGTCTTACAGGTGTGGAACGACATGAGGGTGAGTAATTAATAACAGAATTTTCATTTTTGGGTGAACTAACCCTTTAAAATTAAATGTTTTCTTTTCTTAACCAATACATTTAGACTCCAGTCTATAATTCCATTGAAAGGGATTTCAGCACCATGGACAGCCGCACAGTGGAGCACAAAGCTCTTATCCAAAGCAGCCTTTTTGCTACACGATCAACCAAGTGCTGCTGTTTGAGTTGATGCCTGTGTATAAAGCCTCTCTCCCTGACTTAGGAAGAGAGTGCCTGCAAGAGCTGGACAGGGATGAGAGACCATTTCATGCTCTTGGTTATCTTTTCCAGCCTCAACAGAGGAGCTCATCAATCCTGAATTACTGAAGGGACACAAAACCATACCGAACCGAACAGTAAGTAAAGCTCTAAAAGCATCAGTCTATGACAAGTTCCACCTCTGAGTGCTCTGACACACAAACCTGGGCCTAGAGGATCGCCCTTTGTCTATAAAAAGCGAAAAGTACTTTTTAAGCCTTACAATCCAAGTAATGATTTGTTTGACTGAAGGATGTGGATAGTATTACTGCATATAGGACAAATATAGTTTTATGATCATCTAATGGTTATTCTATATGTGAAACATATATAGATTGTGTGTGTGTGTGTGTGTGTGTGTGTGTGTGTGTGTGTGTGTGTGTGCGCGCTGGTAAGATGAATCAAAGCTGAATTTTCAGCAGCCATTATTCCAGTTTTCAGTGTCGTTCTAATATTTTGATTTGGTGCTCAAGAAACATTTCTTATTATTATCAATGTTGTAAACAGTTGTGCTGCTTAATATTTTGAAAAACCGTGCTGCTTTCTTTTCAGAATTCTTTGATGAATAGAAAGTTTAAAATAACAGCATTTTTTTTAAATAGTAATCTTTTGTAACATTACAAATGTTTTTACTTACCTATTCTGTTTTCTGCTATTCAGTATAATAAATTAGCTTATTGTAAAAAGTTAACATCTCTATTTCTGTTGATTTACGTTTCTCTGCTAAAAGATACTACCATAAAGTATTATTGTTCATACCAGCAAGAATGAAAAAACAGCTACTAACTTCAAAAGATAACTTCAAAATACTTATATCTCACTGACAAAGTCAAGCAGAAAAACCCAAAAAGCAGGAAATCAGAAGATGACAGATACAACGATCCCAACATGGCTAATCTGAGGTTCCAGCTTAGACTCACACGCTGCACACAGAAGAACAGATCATTGACTCATACAAGCTTTGAAAAAGGGTCTGAATGAGCTGCTGAAATACTGCCAGCTTTCAAGATAAAGTGGTATGTTTGAGATTGTGTACCAGATTGAAAACCGAAAAACTGTCCGATGTGTGAGTGGAAAAACAGAGAACAAACATCCAAACCTTGGTGAGCTATCCTACCATGTATATGGACCACACTAGAAGGATTTTGTTCATAGTCATTTGCAATTTCTAATACAGTGAGATTTACATGATGCAGATCATTTGAATATACAGTACTGTAACCACATCCCTTCTGCATTAACTGCATGGTCTCTACTAACTCAGCTTTAATCTGGTGCATGGAGATTCTCTTCTCATCCTTTCAAAACCATTTACCTCCACTAAGCTATATAGGACCAAGAAATAGGTCAAGAGAAAGAAATGTAACCACTAAAAACATTCAAAAGCAACAAGCCAAACAAACTTAATAGCTTCATAACGGAAGCAAGCTGACATTAATTGGAGAAAAGAAGGAGTTCATATGGTGGTCTCTGTGACTGGATTAGTGAGGTTTTTCTTCCAACATAAATCATTTTATCCATTCACTTGTGCCGACATCATGATGGACGTCGCCCCCCATCCTCTCCCTCCCCCTCATCCATCTCTCCCTCCACTCGTTCATCTCACTGCCCCTCCCTTAATCATTCCATCATCCCCTCGATAGATGCCACCTTCTGCCCTCCTTCAAGCCCCTAATCTGCCCTCATTGTCCTCTTTATATTTCCTCCTGGTGTTCCATTAATCTCAGACGGTGGTTCTGCGGAACGGTCTCACTTCAGAGCTTCAAACCATTGCTGTGGTCTACTTTAGTAGTGAAAAAGGGTGGGAATTTACCTCTGACATCTCAATCTTCCCATCACCGTTCTCATCGAATTTCAGCATAAACTCTTTCATCCTGTCTTTGAACGAAGCATTTGAAGGATCCTGAAAACAAACCAAACCAAACCAAACATGTCTGACATGTAAAACAGTACCGTTTCTTTTTCAATGAAGCCCAGTTTGTTTTCAAATGTTCCAAGAGAACTATAGCAGAAAAATCTTTAAAACATGCCATGCAGAAAGTGTATTGACATTAGAAAATATCAGCCAGATGGCATGTGCATTAGGCTAGATTAATCTAGGCATCTCATTCTGTAGTTCTTAATAACTGTATGTGACATTCAGATCACCACTTATCAAGTACAACTGCATCTGATGTTTTTACCATAATTAACGAACACACACATAACACGTGACTCACCGCACTTGCACTTTTCCGCGCTATCTCGAGCTCACGAATGAAATGTTCCAGTTCCTTCCCTTCAATGCAGCCATTCCCTAGAAGAAAATGAACTTAAGTTCATTTATTTAATTATGATTTTAAACTGAACATCTAAGACACACAGATGCGGTTCGACTCACATTGTCTGATTGTCTAACAATCCGTTTCTCTTTATAAATGAAATGAGGGTCTTATAATCAGTTCTTGTCTAGTTGATTTAAACTGCTGAAGGACAGATTATAGATAAATTCATTGAGCTACAAAGGGATTTTGTCCATATTTTCCTTAGAAACCAATGTCTGCTTTTTACAGGGAAATTTCTTGTATCTTATACACAGTTTGCCGTTTCTCAGTCTAGTCATTTTTTTTATTTATCTAGTTTGATTTAACTTATTTTATCATTAACAATTTAATGATAATGGATGCTAAAGAATAGCTATTTCCAATGTGTAGATTTCAGCTACTTGACTTCTCTAAAAACAGCCTAAGATCATTTGCTGGTCTTGGTGGGCCTTCCACCCTGGCCAGGTGGATCTGTTTGCTGCTTTTAGAGAGTTCTGGTCTAGACACTTCTTTTTTTTTTTAGATGGTCTGGCAGATAGACCATCTTAAAACAGCTAAGACGAAACTAGCTTTGGTTGGTTAAGCTGTTCTTTTCAGCAGGGTTGATAGTAGAATAGTAGAAACATCTAGTGAAAGTCTGTAACAAGATGGATATATGTATATAGATGGATATATCCCTGCCAAGCCTAAAACAGTCAAAGATGGTTTGCTGGTCTTAGCTGGCCTCCCAGACTGGTTATGCTGATCTGTTGTACATTTCAGCAGGTCATACTTGAAAACCAACTGGCTGACCAGCTAATCCAACTGAGTGCCATCTTTGTCATGTTGACCAGATGAAGAGCAGACTTAAACTAGCTAAAAAGAGCAAAGCATCTTAGGCTGCCCCCCCCCCCACCCCCCACCCCCCATCACTTTCCATCTTCGAATTCTCTCAAACGCTGACACACAAATCAATTGGAAGGAAAGATTCCATTCCAGAGCGAAATCAATAATGCCAACAATGCCTGTGGGGCATAATTTACTGAGCTGCGAAAGCGCGTGCCTAGCGCTGAAAGAAGTTAACAGGGCGATAGCAGGCAATCATCCCACTGGCGCTTTTCAATTTCCCTGAATTATTCAAGAATACGCCTGTGCGTAAAACTGCATTGCACATTGCATGAGGATTCAACTTGAGTTAGCGTTCGTTCCGCTAGACCCGTGTTGCCAGATCCCGACCGGTTCTGACCAAAAGTATCCTAAAACATTACTTTGTGTGGGGAAAGCAAAACATGAAATTATATTCTAGAAATAAGAATCCCCCTAGAAAATCTCAGACTGCGACTGTCTATTAATATTCAAAAGCGACTCAATAAGCTGAGCGTAATAAGCGGAAGTGGCAACACTGCTCTCGCTGCTCAAATAGGCTACTTTAACTTTTTCATTTTTAAACGTGTAACTCGAATTACTTTCTTATAAGTCTTGGAAACTAAAATAAAAATAAAAACGTAGTCTACATATATGTGCGGTAGCACAAAGAAATATGTCGAAAACGCTAGTGTTTTAATCAAACCAATATTTTTTAAAAAGGTTTAATACTTTGTTTGACAAGAATACATCAGATAGTATTTTTATTTCTCCATCACTTAAAAAAACTGCGTACACTCAGGGACTCTCAAAATCATAGCCCGAAGTTTACTATTAGATTAGATTATTATTTTTTAATTATCATTATTATTTGCTTTTGTATTTTAACATAAAATCTACAGTATATATATAAGTTTGTAAGTTTAATATATAATTTTAATTAATTTTAGACAGCTAAGTAAAATGCACATAGCCTACATAATTCAAGGTAGATAAGTAATAGCTTCCGATGTACGACTAAATTAATAAAGCTTTTCGTCCCGGGACGTTATACTCACCGTCAGCATCGAATTTATTCCAGATGTCGAGAAACTGGGTGGCAGTGAGTTCCGCCAGGTGCAGAGAAAGGGGCTCTGGTGCTTTATTCGCCATATCCTGGCTATAGTTTTTCTCTCCCTTAGGTTATATTTTTTTCTTCTTCTTCTTCAAAGAAACAAATGTCCTGTCTTTGAAACACTCCTCTACCCCTATGCGAGTCACTGAAAGTAACCCGACAGAGACAGCCTTTTTAAACCCCCACCGCCACTGTTGAAGCGTGCAGTTCACACACTCACCAAAGGGCGGCAGTATATAGCGCGTTTAAAAACAGCTTCAGCAGATTTCATTCAGATATATAACGTTACTCTGAGAAGCATCACAGCAGGATTATGGAAATTAATTAAAAACCTACGCGCTCGTACGCTTCCACGAGCAGAAAATAGCATCAAAGTTTTTATAAAGTATATTGACAGTGACCAACATTGCCTGGAGTCGCTTAGAAAGATATGGAAGGCTTTATTTATAAAATTTACAGTCAGTCAGTTAATGTAAAGGCTAATATTCACACGTGTCTATATAAATGTAGCCTACTATTTAACAGAACTTGAAAAGACATTGTTCATTTTTATGCTTGTCCAAATCACATCTTGATAGATAGATAGATAGATAGATAGATACGTTTAGCAGCATTACAATGATGTTAGAATCTATACAAATCTATACACAACAGCTGTGGGATTTTCATTCCTTGCCTCCCCCCTTTTCCAACATTTTAACCACTGAACGCATCCGTCTATTTATAAAAAAGAGAGAAAATGAGACAGAAACAGAATTAGTTTGGGGGGAGCACTGGGATTACAAAATGATAGGGAGACATATGGGAGAAACTGTAAAAACGTGGACAGTAATCTGTCAGAGATTGCATAAACTAAATAAATTGGCATCATTTACTCACCAATCACAAGCTTGTCTCAGCAGTTTGGACTGATGGATGCTTAAATATCTCTGCAGGTCCTGGCTAAGTTGGTGAATGTTCTCCAGCACCTTTTCATTATTACCTTTAAAAAAGTCAGTTGTAATCCTGTATGACATGACTGGTGATGGGAGACACTTATAGAAGGATATGCTGGCAAGCCCCTTGAAACTGCACTTACTGCAAGAGAGAGAATGAGAGAAGAAGCATTTAAGAGATTAAAAAAGGGCAGTAAGAAGGTTGGCAGAGATTAAGTAAAAGAAAAAGATGTTAACGTGTTCTGATACTATGTATCATTAAGATGTTAGGGGGTGGTATGATTTTTTTATGTTTTGGAATGCTCCCCAAAGCTGCATTTATTTGATCCAAAATATTCTATTTAAATACATTTTAATATGTTATTCATTTCTGTGATGACAAAGCTGAATTTTCAGCAGTCATCATTACTCCAGTCTTCAGTGTCACATGATCCTTCAATAATCATTACACTGATTAAGTGCTCAAAAAACTTGAAAATAAATGTATTACTGTCAATGTTGAAAACAGTTGTGCTGCTTTAATATTTTTGTGTGAAATGGTGATACATTTTCTTCAAGATTCGTATTTTATTCCATCCTTGCTAAAAAAAGAAAAGAAAAGTACTTTCTTAAAAAAAAAAAATCTTAATAACCCAAAATTTTTGGACTGTAGTGCATATATCTTTAGTGAATAAAATTAACAGTTCAACATTCTCAGAATAGCATACTACACAATGTTAGGTGGATTCGCGTAAAAAAAGCCAAAAATAAATAGGCCTATCTAACATAAATAACATTTTCTGCATACAAATGATGATCAGGTGCAGTTCTTACTTTAGCCAAAAAAAAAAAACATAAAAACAGTGCTGTACACAACCAGATTTCCCATAATCTAACTAAGTGACAGTGATGACTGTCCTTCTGCCACCACAAAACATGATCTGATGGAACAGATTGGCACATATCCAGTGTTAGAGCTCAGCAAAGGGAATTTCCCTATAATCAGACATACAATGCCATCTGCAAAATGTACCCACATATGTAGAATGTTGTTCATCTGATGTAAAGGATAATACATTTTTATGGCTATGCAGTATTTTGGCTAGAACACATGCAGCATACACATATGTGCTTGATCCTCTCCAAAGTCAAGAATAAGCCGTGCCATATTCATGTGGTCTGTGATGAGCATGATGTCACCAACATTAAAGCACCCCCTGCTGCAATACCATCATAATTTTCACACTCAGCAGAGCTAAGACACACAGGGAAAGTCACCTACTGTGCATGCATGGATCCAGTCACTCATATACTCTTAAAAATAAAGGTTCCAAAAAGTCTTCTACAGCCTGATGCTTTTTAGAAAACACCTATATAATGGTGCTTCAAAGACCCCAGGATGACCTCCACTCTTAGAAGAAAAGGTTGTGTATAGAACCTTAAATGGTTCTATAACGGTGGCTGTTTCAGAAGAATGAGATAGGATCTAAGAGCAGCAAACATTTATTCAAACAAACATAATAAAAGTAAATCCAGACAAAACGGATAAATCCAGACACAGGCAAGGAAGGCAAAACAAAACTGACAACAAGCACACACATAACATCCATGGAAGGACAACTATTGGCACCCCTAGAATTTTTTATGATAAAAATATCTCTGAAGTATATTCCCATTCATATTTACATTTTTTTAGCACACCAGGGTGATCATGAACATGAAATTGTCCAGCCATGACTTCCTGTTCCACAGGAGTATAAACATGAGGAATCACAAAGGCCAAATTCCCTTAATCATTCATCACAATCAGTAAAACCAAAGAATATAGTTCTGATGTGCAGCAAAAGATTGTTGAGCTTCACAAAATAGAAAGTGGCTGTAAGAAAACAGCTAAAGCATTGAAAATCCCCATTTCCACTATCAGGGCAATAATTAAGAAGTTCCAATCAACTAAAGATGTTGTAAATCTGCCTGGAAGGGGATGTGTGTCTAAATCGTCCTAATGCACGGTGAGGAGGAAAGTTTGAGTGGCCAAAGACTCTCCAGGGATCACAGCTGGAGAACTGCAGAGATTAGTTGAGTCTTGAGTTTCAGAAAGCCTAAAAAAAATTATCAAACAGCACCTACATCCCCACAAGTTGTTCGGGAGGGTTTCAAGAAAAATCCTCTGCTCTCATCCAGAAACAATCTCCAGCATATTCTGTTGTCAGACATGACTGGAACTTCAAACGGGACCGGCTTCTATGGTCAGATGAAACTAAAAAAATAGCTTTTTGGCAGCAAACCCACCAGATGGGTTTGGTGCACACATGGATAAAAAGTACCCCATGCCCACGGTTAAATATACTGCTGGATCTTTAATGTTGTGGGCCTATTTTTCCACTGGAGGTCCTGGACATCTTGTTCATATACATGGTATCATGGATTCTATCAAATACCAACAGATAAAAAATCAAAACCTGACCGCTTCTGCTAGAAATCCAATAACGGGCCGTGGTTGGATCTTCCATCAGGACAATGATCCAAATCAAACATCAAAACCAACACAAAAATGTGTCACTGAGCACAAAATGAAGATTCTGCCATGTCCATCCCAGTCCCCTGACCTGAACACTATAGAAAATGAGTGGAGTGAACTGAAGAGAAGAAGCACCAACATGGAGCTGGGAATCTGAAGGATCTGGAGAGATTCTGCATGAAGGAATGGTCTCTGATCTCTTGTCAGGTGTTCTCCAAACTCATCAGGCATTATAGGTAAAGACTCAGAGCTGTTATCTTGGCAAAGGGAGGTTGCAAAAAGTATTGAATAAAAGGGTGCCAATAATTGTGGCCAATGTGTTTTGAATTTGATATTCAACAGTGCTTTGATCTGCCTGCATTGACACTATTCTTTTAAGAGCTGCTGTGCAGCCAAATAATGTACCAGTTATCAATGTAAAGCTGCTTTGACACAATCTACATTGTAAAAAGCGCTATATAAATAAAGGTGACTTGACTTGACTTGAAGAAAAACATTTATTTCATAATGTGATTTCCCCCCCACTTTCAATTCTTTTCATTCAATGAAAGGTTAGATTTTTGCTAATTTTATGAATTAAAGATCAAAAGGATAAACAATCCAGATTTATTTTTGCAGTCATCTTTGATCATATTTACCAAGGGTGCCAATAATTCTGACCACAACTGTACACAAGGGGTGATTGGCAAACAAGAAACACCTGGGAACAATCAGAAACTAATCAACAAGAAAAACTACAAAGGACTACAAAACATGGCACAGAACAGGAAATAAGTCCACATAAGACCTGGAGAACACAGGCTGGGATCATGACAGAGCCCCCCCCCTTTAAGGAGCCAGGAGGGAAGTGGAGAGGAGGCGGAACAGGGGGAGGGACGGAGGGCCTGGCCCATGAGGTGGGAGCAGGACTGGAGACTGAGGCAGATTGGGAAGCCAGGTCGAAGCAGGCTGAGCAGGTGGCCGGAGTGGCACAGGCTGGACAGGCAGCCAGGGTGGCGCTGACGGGACGAAGATCCCCATGGCGAAGCAGAAGACCACCACAGCAGCACAGACTAGTCTGAAGACTTCCACGACGGACAAAGACCACTACAGCAGCGTAAATGGAACTAAAGACCCCCGCAGCAGACCAGAAGAAAACCACAGTGGCGTAGACTGGACTGAAGACCTCCATGGTGGAACAGAAGACCACCACATCTGTGCAGACAGGGCTAGAGACCACCACTGTGGATCTGGCAAGGGTGGCAGAACTACAACAGAGAGCTCAGACAGATTAGTGATGGCCCCAGAGGCCAAACAGAGACAGTGGGGCATTCAAAATCTGCCTTGGCCAAAGCAGGGCTGTCAGGAAGTTCAAGAGTGATCTCCATGGTCCTGTCCAGGAGAACAGGATGTTCAGGGGTGACCTTCGTGGTCACATCAGTGCAGACAGGCAGTTCAGAAATGACCTCTGTGGTCATGTTGATGCAGACAGGCAGTTCCAAAAAGACCTCTGAGTTGTGTCAGTGTAGACAGGAAACTCGGGGACGACCTCCGAGGTCGCAACAGGGCAGACAAGAAACTCAGGGACAACCTCTGTGGTCATATCAAGACAGACAGGAAGTTCACAGGCTGGAACCGACACATGGCTGAGCTCTGGCGCAGGGGTGGGCTCTGAAGTGGACTCATGGGCTAAAGGGGGCTCTGGAGGGGACTCCTGAAAAAGAAGAAGAAGAAGAAGTTTTATTTATATAGCGCCTTTGCATAGCTCAAGGTCGCTTCACATAGTGCTATACAATATATTTGAAGCTGGTTCTGGAACAGACTCATGGACTGGAGAGCAATGTGCGGCCCAAACACACAAAATGGCCACGGCTATAACAGGCAGCACTGAGGATAACGGCAGTCTCAGAAACAGGCAGCACTGCAGTAGACAGATTTAAGGGCACAGGCCTTAGAATGCCAGCTGCTTAGAATGCAGTTGCTGAGATCAGCTGTGGGTCCGCCAAGTTGGAGATCAGCCTTGAAACGCCTGGATGTCTTCAAATGCCACATTCATAACAACAGGAAACACTAGTATGGCGTCCATGTTGGCAGGAGACTCTGGTGTGGCGGCCATGACGGCTGGAGACTCTGGCATGGTAGGTACAGCGTGAATGTCGCGTTCATCCTCCACAGCACCCACAGTAAAAACAGACCTGCTCAGCTGCAATGCCAGGTTGATATAAAATCCTAGAGTCCAACTAGGGTCCCATAGTGGCATGATCGAGCTGAACGGCTCAGATAGCCCCCCACCCCTCACACAGAAAAAATATCATGAGGGAGACCTCCTCCATCTTGGTCAAATGAGCATTGAACCTTTTTTTCAAAGAGCATCCCTTTTTCCTGTAAATGGGGCAGGAGTGGGCTCTGAAGTGGACTCATAGGCTAAAGGGGGCTCTGGAGGGGACTCCTTGGCTGAAGCTGGTTCTGAAGCAGACTCATGGACTGGAGAGCAATGTGGCCAAATGGCCACGGCTATAACAGGCAGCACTGAGGATAACGGCAGTCTCAGAAACAGGCAGCGCTGCAGTAGATAGATTTAAGGACACAGGCCTTAGAATGCCAGCTGCTCTTGCTGAGATCAGCTGTGGGTCCGCCAAATTGGAGATCAGCCTCTGATAGCCTTGAAATGCCTGGATGTCTTCAAATGTGACATTCATGACAACAGGGAACAATGGTGTGGCGGCAATGATGGCTGGAGACTCTGGCGTGGTAGGTACAGAGTGAATGTTGCGTTCATCCTCCACAGCACCCACAGTAAAAGCAGAGAACCTAGAACCTTTTTTTAATAGTGTAATAGGCGATACATGTTTGATTGATAAGATAGAGACAGAAAAGAGAGATAGAAAACAGTTCTTAAGTAAAAGATTTAGTCCTTTTTTAAATAACAAAGCTTAAAAAGAAAAGGTTCAATTTAGTAATTTATCTGAATGGGTCATGTGGGCTGACTAAACAAAAATTCTGTGTATCTGCCATTCAAGAGTGCTCAGGCTGAAGTACTAATAGTAATGGATGCGTCCTCACTCACACTGGCCAGTTTTTCTCAGGAACAGAACATGCGCACACAGAGACAGTGGTAGAGATGGTGAATATATTTATACTGTCTGGAAAATGTGTGTGTGATAACAAATATACTGTAGGAATGATGGAAGAGAAAAGTTAAACATGACTGACTTTGATCTCACCATTCAACAGAAGCAGCTCTGCAAACAGAACCAGCATCCTATAAGAAATTTTGCATTAATTATTGAAACACTCCACAAAATAAAGCACTTTCTTTAATATATCACGTCTTGGCATGCATTGCTAACTCAGTGCTGAGACCACAGAGTTATGGAGGTTTCCCCTGACAGATCAGTTTAATGTTTTACTCATAATGCATTTCATTCCTCTAGAGATTAGAAGAGAGTGACATTAAAAAAGAGGCTTCAAAAGCACTGGATTACTGAATGTATGCATATGTCAAGATTTCAGTGAGAGATATTATTGTGAATAATCTCATATGCAGTGCAGCTATTAGCGACATAATGTTTACGCATGTGCAAATGTGTGTCACTTCACTTTAAGCAGTATATTCCTATATTACCGAATTCTTTCAGGAAAATGTGCATTCATAGAAAAAGTTAAGCTGATAGTTGCCAGCAGACTGTAATGAGGCTGAAGGAACATCCATGGAAATCCCACTCCAACTATGAATCTGTTCATAGTCCTGATGGTTTATAAACCATTAAAGGCCTTCACAGCAGGTGGCCGCTGCAGTTCTGCAAAGTGTGCAAAATTTACTCTAGTATGTGTGTTTGTATTCATCAATGTAACTCTTACTACATCAGAATGCTCATGCGGCCCATCCTATACATGTTAATGAGTGTGATCAGGGCTTTAACAGTAGCCATGTACAGGCTGACAAAACAAGCTTAAAGGCCAACTGAAGCTTTATTCACTGTGTTGACGTAATTTCCAATGAAACTGGAAGACAGGGCGGGTTATATCTAGAAGCCTTTTTTCAAAATAGCCAATAGCGTTTCGCCTAGATCACAGCTCGACCAGAGCTGTTGAGCTCGTAAAGCCCAATTTTCCTAATAATTTCTAACTGTTTCTCCCCCAAATCTCCTTCATATTGCTTTAAAATATATTGTTTGTAAAATTCAAATGTGTCCGAACGTTTTGTAGTCTGTGCTTATGATCTGCTTTGTGCTACCGTGTCTCTGGACCGGAGCAGACTGTGCTCATGCTGCAGCGGTTCACGTGACACTAACGCGAAAATGGACTTCATTCGCGTCAATGGAAAGCATATTTACACTGTCTGAATCGTTCCTTATCCTCTAGTGCACTATATAGAAACTATTAAATGTGTGAACAAATTTTCAAGCGCAGCTTCAGCTTCTGTTAATAGTGTAGGAGGGGCGGGGCCTTTAGATTCTAGAGAGCATTTGATTGGACAGAAGATTTGATGAGAAGCTGAAGTCTGCGGTGATATCATGAAAATCCGTGATCCATTTTAGCGGAAGTGAGAGACTAAGTTTTGAATGCTTATATCTCCTAAATGAGAATTTTGTCATTGTTTTGGAACACACCAGCTTATTTATAACCTTAAGGCTAACATATTCATACTAAAAGCTAAAAAAACTTTAATTTCGATTTCATGGGGACTTTATTTAGTGGTGTTTAGTTTATTTAGCTTTATTTAGTGGTGATCTGTTTTTTTCTGTTTTTTCTGGTTTTAGAGTTTTGGGCATTTTTTAATTTTTATTTTGCACAAACTATTTAGACTGGTTTATTTATTTATTTATTTATTTATTAAATAATTTTTTTAATTAATATTTTATAGATTTTAAGAAAAAAATGGTTGCCCCTGGGAAAATGGTTGTTGAACTGTTAAGATGAGCTTCTGACCAAAAAAAAAAAAAAAGAAAGGAAGACTTTTTTAAGCTTCTGCATTTCAACCTGCTGTTTTTCACTATTTGTTTTGCGTGTGTATTGGTTTTGATAGAAACTGAATGAAATGGTTGGATGAGGATAGTGTTTGGAGATTAGCAGAAAGCTGCAGATCAGATGCAGATGCGAGTACAGAACTCTCACTCTTGCTGTGCAGAAATCCATCCATGCTAAAAATAATCACAGTGGATAGAAAGGAGTTCTTCACATCCAAGAAATGAGAAAACAATATGTGGGCGTGATAAGAGAACTTGTCAGATATGTGTAGAAACATTTACCTTCACAAGACATAAGATGGCACTTCTCCACATATTTGTAGACATTTCCATAAACACATTTCTGGACAGAAAAATGGCCATAGGTTGTTCACTGTCTTTTGTTGGGTCACTCAGCTGGAACCACATCAACATAAAAAATGTATAACTCAGATAACATAGCCACTGGGTCACACTTGACTATTATGTCAAAACCTGTTTACTTAGACTTAAGTGGTGAACACTGAAATAGTCACAATATTTATTAAGGAAAAGGAGCAAATGCATACCAAAAATTGGGTTGGCCAGAGCAATACTTATTTTTTGATATTATACGTATAAAGAACAACATTCAACACTGGGAAACTAGGAGAGGATACAAATTTTTGGACCCCACTATACTCTTAAAAATTAATGTTCTCAATAAAGCAATGAACACTGTAACAATATGACCCTGCAGTTAAATTATTTCTACTTACGTACTGTACTGTATTTGTAAGCACCAGTCTTCTTTGTATGTATCAGGTCATTTACTTCTTCCAATTTTGTCCCATTGTGGTCATTTTTTTCTTGCTGGCTTATTTGGGCCAATATATATATATATATATATATATTTTTTTTTTTTTTACCTTCCAACATTTTCACCGGCACCCCCAATTACTATTTTTTAATGTCATTTTTTTAAGTTTAGCAATTGCTAGAAATATCTACAGTATATTTTTCATCAAATGTTTTCTTTACAATTTCTTTTGTTAATTTGTTTCTTTAAAAAATAATATATGCAATAGAAGAAAATGCAAGGCAAAATAAGGAAATTGAGTTGCATTATTATAACAGCTATAATGTTATTACAGTTACTACAGCTATAATGTAACTTAATTAATTCCTAAACACACTTTTGTTTGAAAACAATGCTGTTCAATGCAAAAGATTAAAGACTAGTTTACAGTTTCAGCATAGTGTTAATGAATACAATTACACACAAGTGCCAAATGTATATGATGTACTCAACCATACACTCATGGGCTAAGCCAAAAATGGTAAAATATTTAGCGGTCTTTTAACCATTTTAATTACAAATTACTGGTCAGGAAATTAGCAAGAATTGCATAAATACTGTGAATGAAGTAACTTAGCATGGAATAGCCTTCCCCTTTGATTTCTTTAAACATTCAAGCCGTTCAGGTAAACTTACAGACAGCTTTTTACAGGAAGAAAAGTCAGTGTTGTTCCACTCAATGTTGGTGCCTTCAAACAGTTCATGAGCAGTTGAAAAATGTCTCCCAGTTAGTTTAAGTTCAATGTGAGACCAAATATTCACTATAAAGTTCAAATCTGGACTCTGACTCGGCCAAAACATTAGCCTGATGGGCTTGTTCTCAAGCCACTTCTTGGTTGTCTTTGCAGTTTGGGCAGGAGGATTGTCTTGTTGGAAAATAATATCTGATCATTCCTCTTTAGATAACAGCTTTTCAACTGTGGGAAGCAAGCCATTCTGCAGTCACCTCTTCCTCCATGTTTCACTGTGGTAGAGATGCATTTATTATTATACTTCTCAGCAGATTTTCAAAGACACCGCTCTGGAGCATCACCATACATCTTGTGTTTCATTGTGATTTATCACTCCAGACAACTTCCCATATTCCTCCAAAAAACTTAATTCTGTCTTTGATGCATTTCTGAGACAGCAATGGCTTTTTAAGTAGTGCATTTGCTTAAATTTTGCAAAATTCCTGACCAATAATTTGTGGTTAAGAAAATGAATAGTGTTTAGCCATTCTGGGCTTGGCCTTTTTTTCCTTTTGCCCAGGAGTGTATATACGTGACACAATATGTGCATACAGTGCCATTTGACCTTACATTTTGATAACAGTTTCTGGCCTGGTTCCACAGACAGGGCTTGGATTAAGCCAGGATTAGACTTTAGTTCAATTAGGACATTTAAGTAGCTTTTATAAACATGGCTTAGAAAAAAACATTACTGGCGCTGACATATTTTAAGAAAACTTTCAGTTAAAACTAGGCCTGTCGCAATAATCAATATATCGACTTATAGCGCAATATATGTACATGACCTCAATAATTTTTGGTGACACAATATATAGCCCATTATGTTTACATGATGATGAATGTCACCAACATTTTGCCAATCATGCTGTCATCTGCAGTTCCTACACAGAGCAGTCATCGACAGGTGAAAAAAGGCGTTATTTGAGGCGTTTTAGTGTTTTCCTGACAACTACAGACAGTTTGGAAGAACATGTGTGAATGCTCTCAATTTCAAAGCGGCAATCCACTGTTCCGGTGCAAATATAAATGTCTTTGTTCATACGGACATCTGACTGCTAAGTAGGGTTTCTGTTTCCAGCAATAGTGCACCCTTACTTTACTGAGAAAAGAAGGTCAGGGAAAAATCTGTAAATGGAAAATCTCCATAGTGCCTTTTACTTGTTACTTTGCACTTTTTTATGAAATATTTACCATTTATTCAAGTTTTTTATTTAGGACATTACATTTTTTGATCCTTCATTTCCATGATCTAAAGAAGTAAATGGCTGTTGTCATTTGAAAGTGTGTAGGCCTACTTGCATTATTATGCTGTTATATTATGATTATATATTCAGTGGTATAAAATGGTCTTAAAATGACAATAATATTGTTTATCGCAATTATTTCTGGAACAATATATCACACAACAAAAAGTAGTCATCGTGACGGGCCTAGTTGAAACAGCTCAATAATGCATTTTAGTCTAGGCTTAAGCCTTGTCTGTGAAACTGGGGGTCTGTTTGTTGCTCAACAACTAGATAATTTCATAAAAACACTCCATATATGTCCATTAAAGAAATGTTTTAATAAATCAGCCAGGACAGAGAAATTGATCAAGGCAACTCATATAATTTCAACCATTTAAAAAAAAAATAGGCAATGAAACATAAATATTAAAATAAACACGTTGAAATATGCTGTTATATAAATATATCCAAGAAAAATTCTTAGTCATATGCAGCACATTAGAGTTTAAAGAAAGATTTTCCCCACTATAAATATACAAAACAATATATTCTGTGCTCCAATATACCCAATATATCCTAAATGTGCACTGTGGCACTGGTACAAACTGAAGCTATGGCTTCAATTGAAGTAAACTGAGGCATGATTATACTCAAAAATAGTCTAACCGAAAAGTTCTCCCAGAGGATATAGCCACATAGGGCTAGCATTATGTGCTGTATTCAACCTGCATGAGCACATGCAGCTGCTGTCGGATGACAGCAGTATTGAAGGAAGACAGGAAACGAGGCAATTCCCCTCTGAGAAGTTCCTCTAAAGGTACAAACTGCAGAACCTGCCTCCCCAGCTCAAGTTTAACTTTCTTCATGTTCTTCATCACGTCCCGGAGAAAGTCCAGCAGCTGGGGTAGGGCTGAAGGTGGAGAGAAACCCATACACACAAGAGCAGCATGAGGCCAACCAGACAAGCAACGGAATGTGATGTAACGAAAGCACAGGTGGAGTGTAAAAACTAGGCCAGAGGTGAAGCGGGTTAAGGCTGAACATAAGGGAATCACAAGGGCTGACCCAAGACGCTGGTTCTGCAGAGCATAAAGCACAGCATTCAGAAGCTCAAGTTGATAGTCTGGTTGCCCGTCGTGTAACGTGGAATCCTGTACCTCACAACAGGAGGGTCCTTGCAGAAACTCTGGCTGGAATTTAACACCTACAAGTGTGCCATCACACCAAGACTGGCTTCTCAGCACTAAACAAGATGTCACATCAGGATGGCTGCAAATCTCAGATAAGATGCTTACAGGGGAGTCAGTCCTGCAGGAGTTGCATATTGGCACAGCTCTGTCTGAATGATTCACCGCCTTGACCCTCAGGTTCTCTTCCAGAGCTTCATTCAGGAAGTCTAGCATTTCTTGATCACAGAAGGTGGAACTGCAGACTTTGGGCAGGGCAGCTCCCTCAAGGGCAAACCAGGTTCCCAAATTGCACTCATCCAATGGGCCACTAAGTACAATCTCACATCCTTCTGTTCCCGCAAGATGCTTCTCTATTAATGCCCCATAATTTCCTTGAGCAAGGCGCTGCTTCCATCCCTGAAGTTCCATCTCTTTGCGCTGATTGAAAGAGCCCATTTGCTTCCTCTCACAGTGTTTTACCCATCTGGCCACACCACCACGGCAAACCCAGCTTTTCCGAGGAAGGTAGTGAACGTTGAAACGTTTTGTATAAAACTCTGCTGCATATTCCCTGAGCTGCTCCAATCGCCTGCGCTGTTCTACGCTCATGTCTACAGAAAGCTTGAGGTTCTCCTGGATTGTGTTAACTTGCAATGCATGGAAAAAAGTACATATCTCTTCATGCTGACTTAGAAATGAGTCTGGAATGCAGCGGCGGGGAAAGAGCGCAACTGTGGATGACAAGTCTGGCCCGTAATTACGGATTAACTTTGAGAGCAATGGTCGAATTTGTTCTTTGGCCTGATAGTCCAAGCACACTATATACAGTTCTGAATTTCCAGACTTGCTTGTGCCTGGCTTGAAGACGTTTACGGAACGGAAGCAGCATGCAAGGAGATACAGAAGACAGACAGATGAGTGTTCAAATAGTGTGAACATCTTCAGAACAAATGAGCCTCCGGTTCCTAACAGCAGCAGCGCACAAACAACTTCGCAATATTGTAGCGGAGCAACTAATCTCTCCTGCTCTCCTGGGTCTCCCTGACAGTCAAAGCTTCCATCTGCTGTAACCAAATCAACACAGCGCATGTTGCTCACAAATCTGGGCAGTTCCAGCAAATGCTTCTGAAGCATTATGTCGCCTGTGTTGTCAGATCCAAAGAACCACCAAGGCAGAGTGTGTGAGATAAGTCTGTCATCTGTAATAGTGCAACCACGCCCGTTGGCTTCGTAGTATGGATTTAGTGTGTTCGCAATCCAGCTCCAGTCGCAGTGCAGGCCACTCGTCTTAAGGAAGTGATTCAGAGCTGATATGAAGGCACCAGGGGCTTCACACAAATGTATGGAGTTCAATTCGCCACTCTTCAAGGCATTGTCAGGAAGAAGTTTAAAAGTGCCAAGGATCTCATAGAACTTGGCCCAAGCCTGCGTGCACAGCTCTGCGTTGGTTGTGGAGCGAAGGTGGGCTGTTACGGTGCCTGCTCGGTTGGTGAAACAAGTATGCTGGTGCCATACTGACAGGTCTTTATCGCTGAGTTGATTCTTCACTTCATTTAGTGATCGTTTCAGAGCCTGCAAACGTGGGTGACTTGCATGAGGATCACAGAGCACCACACTTGGGTCAGGCAATTTCCATTCTCCTCCAGCAGGGGGAACATAACCTCTGACCTTGTTGAAGAGATGGTGAACCTCCGCACATATCTCCTCGTCACAAGTTTCAAAGGCATTTGATTTTTCTGGTGCCGTTCTTTTTCTCACTCCCCGGCCCCGGTTCATCTTTCAAACCTATGTTCGGTGACATCAATCACTCACAAAACTGGAAAAGACAAAAACAATTAATCAAGATTTTTCTACATTAGCAGTATAATATGGCAGAAAATGAATACTTTAAAGGGATAGCTCAATCAAAAATGTCATCATTTATTTACTCATCTTCATGTTGTTTCAAACCTGTTTGATTGTCTTTCTTCTGTGGTACACAAAAAAAGAACATATTTTGAAAAATCTTTGAAGTCAATGGTAAAATAGTTTGGTTACAATTACATGGACAAAAAAAAAAAAAAAAAACACTGAAACATTTCTTTTATGTTCCACAGAAGAAAAAAAAAACTGTACACGGTTGGAATGACATGAGTAAAATGACAGAATTTTTATTTTTGGGTTAAATATCCCTTTAATTGTAACACTAGTAGGTATTAAACTTCTGAAATGTTTCTAGTGAGTTCCTACTAGCAATCCTAAGCCTTATACAACAGTGAGACTCACAATTGCTATTCTGCATGCATGCTCACATTTATTTATTTATAAAGTGCACGTGTCAATGCAAACCCCACAGGCAAAGGGTCAAACAACATATCTCTAGAATATGCTCCTTCAAAATTACTTGAGATTCACTGAATAATTATGTTGTTTTACCATGTTATATCTAGAATAACGTTTTATTACAGTCCTTTATTAAATTGATATTTGGGTACTTTTTTAGGGTTTATACTGAATTATCTGAAAATGTAAAGTTAGGTCCTGTGACTGGTCAACCATTCTTATAAGTTTGTCACCGTTTTAAAACATCCTTCTGCCTTCACTGGTTCATTTTAATGATCCTGCATTGTGACAAATGTATTTTAACATTAGTAAAAAATTGCACATATATCGCATACTCTTTTTTTAAGGTGGAGTATATCCTGTCTCACAACTTCCCAAAAGTATTGAATGTCAACTACCCATTTATTTCCAGTGATGCAATTTCCTTGCATTAAGAAAAGCTTATGATTTGCTCTGTGTTTTTATAGACCACCAAACATATGTCCATGACACATTAGGGAAAAAACTGCCTAAAACCCCCGTGTTTTCATATATTTCTAAGGATCGTGGATTGTATCTCACTGTCTGGCTAGCTAGCAAACAAGCTAACGAGGCTACAGTATCTTAGAAATGTAAATAAAAGCTTCGTTCAAAAATTATAGTTTAATCATAGTGGGTTACCATGTTACTTTATTAACCGCTGCTTAATATCAACCGAATCTCTAACAGAGCTGACAGATGAACGCAATCACTGATATGGGACTGTTGTTGTGGCTAGTTTAGGGAAGATTGGCAGGAAAATCCGATGTGTCGATTACGGCCTGCTAAATTGAACTGGAAACGAAATTGATACTATGATTTTGCTTTTTTTCATTAACGTTTACCAGAATTCGATGTCAAGAAACTAACAGAATGAGAGATCTGCTTGTGCTTACCGACCTCAGTACGGTTTCTCGCTTCCTCGTGCATGGCTCAGTATTATGCAGTGTAACACTCGCTTACAAGCTCGGTTGTGACAGGAGGGGGAGTGACTCTTAGCAAGAGACACTTTGTATTTCAATTAATTGTTAAGGCTAAATTGAGATGTTGAAATTGAATTGTTATTGTTTTGCTTGCCTGTTCTGATATGTTCTTACATTTATACTCTCTCTCTCTCTCTCTCTCTCTCTCTGTACAGCGACTATAGTGAGAAATGACATAACTAACATTGACTGTTCTCATCTAGCTGTCGCTGTCTAATAAGCTGGCTACTGATCTGCTCTATTACTGCATTTCACACACACACACACACACACACACACACACACACACACACACACACACACACACACACACACACACACACACACACACACACACATTGGGTTTTAAGTTTTATGGGGACTTTCCATAGATATACTGATTTTAATACTATACAAACCTTATATTCTATCCCCAAACCCTAAACACAACCCTCAGAAAACGTTCTGCATTTTTACATTTTCAAAAAACATAATTCAGTATGTTTTTAAGCTGTTTTCCTCATGGGGACCAAAAAATGGTGCCACAAGGTCAAACAATTCCGGTATTACTATCCTTGTGGTGATATTTTGTCCATACAATGTCGGGAATACCTGAATTACACACACACACACACACTGAAAGCAAAATGCATTATATTCATTCAGCCACAATCTTATCAAGACAACAAAGGTACTAATAAGACATCCATTATGTAGGGATGTGTCTTCAGTTTATTATATGCCTGGTCGAGTTTACAGTGACATACTATCTTTTAAATAATCCTACCAGTTAATTTCAGTTCTGTTTTAACCATAATGACAATTGCAGAAGTCTATCTCAAGCCTTACATTGCATTATATGAAGCAAAATCTGGGTAGTCAGAAAGTTGTGCACTATTTACATACAGTTTCTTTAATCTTTTTTATGCCTTTTTTGTGCCCTGTGTATTATTGAATGCTTTGATAATATTGTAATCTGTATAATGTGATGCTTTATTGACTATATTGCACACAATATCTTATATCTTTATATATTTAGTCATTTTGATATAATCATCATATGCATTATGTGCTTTTGTATATATTAATGTTCAAAAGTTTGGGGTCAGTAATATTTTTTTTTTTAAAGACATTAATGCTTTTATTCAGCAAGGGCACATTACATTGATTAAAAGTGACAGGAAAGACATTTATAATGTTACAAAAGCTTACTTTTTTTCCAAATAAATGTTGTTCTTTCAAACTTTCTATTCATTAAATGATCCCAGAAAAATGCATCACAGTTTATACAAAAATATTGAGCAGCACAACTTACTGACAATAATAAGAAATGTTTCTTGAGCACCAAATCAGACTGATTTCTGAAGGATCATGTGACACTGAAGACTGGAGTAATGGTGATGAAAATTCAGCTTTGCCAACACATGAATAAATTATATTTAAAAATCAGTTATGGAAATCAGAAAACAGTTGTAATAAATTGTAATAATATTTAACAATATTACTGTTTTTACTGGATAAATGCCTTGACAGTGAGCATAAGAGACTTCTTTCAAAAACATAAAAAAACCCTTTTGAACAGTGGGTTATTATTTATATAGATATGTTTGTATATAGATATAAGCATATAGCTTTAGTACATATATGACATAATTTACATTATTTGCTATTGCTTCAAATAGTGTGTGTATCTGTGTGTTTTATACCACAAACTTTCTCACACATAAAAACAGACTGCACTATTCATTGAGCAAGATCCACTGTCCAATTCTTTGATTTATAAAACAGCATGTCTTACAACAAATTGTGTTTTAACAGACAAAATGTATTGAATTCAAATCATGTCACCCATGGAAAATGGGGGAAGAAATATTGCCACTAAGCAATAGGAATGTGTGTGAGCAGAGATAAGAGCGATGCAGAGAAATTTCCCCTGGCTCAGCATATTAGAAGTATGTGGCCGTATAACTGCCTGTGCAAGTGTGAATTTAAGGCACAGTAATCTGTCAGGGTCAGATCATTACTATGGAGATGACAAGCATGCTTGCATGAATAGAGCGGTTTATTGCCATGGTGACAGGCAGATTTTGACCCCATTGCTCTTGTACAGTAAATGCCCAAGAAACAGAAAAGGGTCAAGGGAGAACTTCAGACCTATGTTTAAGGTTACAGTGGGAAAGAGAATGAAAAGAAAGGGCACCAAAACACTATATAGACTTATAGAAATGTATACATTTATTGTTCTCATGTCAACTAATTCTGAGACATCATTGTCAAATGAGCAACATTTAGATGACCAGAATAGAGCTGAGCTGATGTGTGGGTGCTGTCATGCATAAATGTACATGTGTGCTCAAGTGTATTCATCAACGTAAGGGCGCTTGTGCTTGCATGTGCGTTCAGCTGTCTCATATGGATGCGCATTCATGCGTATGAGAGTTGCGTTAAAGTGAGCACACTTATGTTGAAATGAGTGGATTAGAATGCAGAATGCTAAGAGATTGATAAAACTTGACAAGGGTAACGAGAGAGTATGATTTGGTTTCTTAATTGTAACATCTTATTGCTGTAATCGGAAGATTGCTGCCTTTGAGCTAGAGGGTTAACATCACTGTAATATATACCGAAATTCACTCTGGATTAAAGTGCCTTGTAAATGACTGCTTAGTGCTTACTTACTTTTAGGGGTCTATATATACCTTGTTCACTTTAACACATTGAGTCTCGGAGGGATTGTTAATGTGATGATCCGTGTTTTGTTCTAGTATGTGTTCAGATTGGTACCCTGCATGAAGGTCTGTGCCACTGCCAGAAAGATAATGGGGAGCACACTGACAAAAGCTCTTTGCTGTAAATCGCAGCACTTCCTAATGCCAGAGCCTGAGAGCTGTCTCCTGATGGTTTTGAATGAACTGACCTGAAATGTTAATTTTACTAAATGTTTTATTAGCATCTTGTTATTTTTTTGTTTTTTAATCTTTTGCTCCTGTTGAGAGATTTAAAACCAATCAGCAAAAAAGAAGAAGAAGAAGAAGAAAAAATCCCTCCCTCCAAAAAACCCTGCAAAATATGTAGTGTATATTTTTGGCTATTTTATGTGTATTAATTCTAAATAGAAACTACTTTTTGAAGGTTCTGGGAATTGTATATCACTATAGTTACATATCTTTAAGGGAAATATAGGGATTTTTTATGACGCTTCTGTCAGACTCTTCAGAACAAACTTGGTGTTTGTGAGTATTAGTATATTTTCTCACCGTCCTCATGTGTTTGACAGGTAATTGATTTAGACATGTTTTTGCAGTCTCTGATCATTTGGCTTTCCAGCTTAATAGCTCAATGCAGATGTTCTAACAACATGACAAATTGGACATCTCTGAACTTCTGTTAATCACATAGCTGAATGGATAAGGAAATAGTTGCTCATCAGTGTGGAAATGATTGGTAAAGAAAGGTAAGTGCTTACACCGAAGCTTTGATCATACATACTGGCTGCAGGCTGAGCTTTCATTAAATGGTTAAAATACAGTTTGTGTATTTTCATGTCCAGAATTTCAAAACCATAACACCATATCACACTTATCTACATGATATGAAACAACAGCTCCCCCAAGTGGACTTTTCATTTTACAGTGTTTTGTATTTTAAACATAGTAGCTTTACCATCAGCTTTATCATATAGCATTTGCACTTTATCAATTTGTAGTACTCAACTGAGAAAAAAAAAAAAAAAGTTCAAATATTTTAAATGTTAAAAATGTAAAGGGACTGAAATTGTCCCTTTTCTGGTAACTTTTAGCATTTCCAAAAAGAAAAATGTAGGCTACTTTTATTCTGTTTGTTTACCTATTCTTGACAATATGTCACATTTGCGGGTTTTTTTTTTAACGGAATGTTGGAATCTTTACCGAAAACGAGTCTAACATTACTCCGGAACAGCAGAAGGTTTAGGCTATACTTTATATTGTAATTATCCTCTATTTAGGCTGCATGTAAGCTATTTTAATTTGAAATGCATGCCATCTCATTCATTTTTTCTATAGTTTTACATTCTGTCATTTGCTACATTCGTTTTCATTAGAGACTCTTCCTTCATTTCAAAGAAAAGTGATTAGCATTTCAAATAACAGGGATAAAATAATGAAGTCTCAACATTATGGGAGAGCAATTTACTTAATCAAGTTACTTGGTCATTTAATTGTCGGTTGTATAGCCTAAACATTTCACGACAGGCTAACTTTTCAGTTCGCTGACGCTTTACTTGACAACCCATTTGAAGGTTCCTGTCCAGAGCAGTTTCCATGTAAATTATCGCTGTTGTAGTTTGAAAGTTATGACCCAAAAGTTGATAATGGCCAACTTTCCTGAGTTTTCCCAGACAGTCCCACAACGGACAATACAGCGGTCGATAAAATTCCCGCCCCTTTTATAATTTCATTGGTCAGTTAGAGCAAAGCGCTGTCCTAATTGGCCGTTTCATCTGTTACTCAAATCAACTCTTCAGGCTCAAGCACTTCCTCCGCTTAGTCCATGGAAAGCCCATCACTGGCCAACCCACCGCCTGTCCCCCCTCATGCCTGGAGTCTCCGGTTGTCGTGATGAGGTTGCATCGTGATTGCATGGCGGTCAGACGGAGCTGAAAGCACAGAAGTCATGATGGAGACCGTAGAGCAACTGGTGTCTTTCCAGCACATCCATGTGCAACTGAACGGCGGCGCTCCATGGGGATTCACTCTGAAAGGAGGGCTGGAGCACGGCGAGCCACTCATCATTACTAAAGTAAGACTGGAGTTTACAAAGAGTTAGAAAGTCGTACTACATGCTTGTGTGTGTCTCAGTGATTATATTCAAACACTTGGTTACATTTGTGCTGAAAGTTTAAACTCACAGTTTATGCCTGGATGAAATTTAACGGTGCACTGATGGATGTTTGGGAACTTTGTAAAAACTTAGTGCCAAGGAAATAGACATGATATAAACATAAGACCAAGAGCATCCTTAATGCTCTTGTTTAAACTGTTATTTTCACAAATTACAGACCACGAATCTCATGGGATCTGTGAATCATTGACTTTCAAGATCCATGAAAACCCAAAGAAAGGAATGAATAATCAATGTTTTCATAAGAGCCAAACAATAGTGGATGATTGAACATAGGTGAAGACCTGGACACTTCTGCATATATTATATTATTCATTATCCATTCACTATCATGAGTTTTGATAGACCAATAAATTGGTGAAGCTGATTATTCTGCCAAACAAATGGCTAAATATTGGCCGATTAATCGGCCTGGTTAAAATGGTCAATTCAACCAGTGTAAGATCCAAAATCTACTGACAGCTATATCAAATGATTTGGTTTTTAAATATTTTACAAGGACTTTTGTGTGATTATTTTGTGAAATGCGCATAAATGTATACATTTTGTGTACATCCTGGTCGAAGTGGTCATTCCAACTAGCATCAGATCCAAAATCTACTGACAGCTGTCTCCAAGGATTGTGTTTTCAAATACTTTACAGTGAATTTTGTGTGAACATTTTGTAAAATAAGCCTAAATGTATATACATTTTGTGCACATCCTATTTGCATTAAATTGTCATTAAATTGTATTTCATAAACCGTATTGCTCTGTTGAAATTACATCTGCTTTCAAAAGCTGAGTGAATTTTATTTGTATTATAGGTTTTCATTTAATTTATTCCACAAAAACTGCAGCCTGCAGAGATATGGGATTATGAAAATCAGGTTGTAACAATAACGATCAGTTTTAGTAATTTCTTAGGGTTTCTTGCTGCTTTGTGTCATCAGCTCATTAACTTCATCTTTAGTGTGTAAAACCAACTGGGATGTGGTACTACTGTGCAGTAATTTAGACAAAACCCTTTATATATATGAGCCCGAGGCAAATAGGAAATGTCATGTTCAAAGATTTTTTTTTTAAACAAAATGATCAGTAATAATAAAAAATGAGCTAAAATACACTCATACTGTATGTATTGTCATGTCTAATAATTGAAAAAAGCAACTTTATCCAATAATATTAAAATGCTCAGTTAAGTTAATGCTTTTTAATTTAACCCACCTATGACTACATTTCAGTAGTGGTTTTTTTTTTCCTCACAGGGAGGTAAGGGAATTTATTCCTTCTCCTTCCACCCCCATTTCCTTTCCAGCGGCATTTGACCAAAAAGTGTTGATTTATTTTTCTTAAATGAAGATGTTTTGGGGGGACAAGACCCCCAGAGATCACATTCCCAGACTCTGCCCCCTGAGTCAGTGGGGAGGAGGGGGTGGGGTCATGAGGGGGAGGCTGGTATTTTTTTGTCTGACAGAAGGAAGAAATTAATTTGATTTGTGCCTTTTCAGCATGTCTTAGAAGGAGTTTACAGTTGTTTATTATGGTGCTCAAAACATCTTGATAACTTGTAATGTGCGTTGAGTCCGGTTTGGCTGTGTAGTTAGTAAAATGTCTTTTCTTAGCTCTGCTGTGTTTAATTTAAAGTTTTTTAACACTTGGCATGCAGCAGTGATATTGTCCCTTTTATCGCTCCCAGGTTTTTGACATTTACATGTCATTTGATCATTGTTTCTAAATGAATTGCCAGCAGGATCAAAATGCATTCAAGATGAACATTGTCTTAATGATTCTGAGATGAAACTCCATGTTTGCCTCTGCCATTCTGAAAGAGAGTTGTTAAAAGACAGTTTCATTTATTACCAATATGTTTCTAAGGTGTCATTGTTGATTTATTGTAATATCAAGCAGTTTCTTTTGAAGATTTGTAGCAGGCTGGTTAGTTCTCGGTAAGTGTCAACTCTTGGTTTACTGGGGGTTGGATCAAGGCCAATCTGATAACCTCATATTCACTGCTTAACCTGAAACACATGCTTTGTTTGACACACAGTTCCTGCATCTGATTCTTTATGCGTCTGTATCTACCTGCATCATTCAATTTTTGAGGACTTTATTTGGATGTCATCAAAAATATGATATACAGAGGCTTCCTCAGTGTTGGATTTCATTATCTCTGTTTGCATGAGCCTTCTGGGGCACATGGCTCCTGTCGCTTGTCACTGCCACTTACACTGATAGTTTTTCCATCTGATTTGGAGTCAAAGCACAACCTGCATGTTTGCATGTCTTTTTCTCTTTTTTTTTCACATGGAGTCTCTTGCCCTCTGATCCTATCTTGTTCCATCTTTGCGCCCTGAAGGCATTTTTTTTTTACCCCCCCTCCCTCCCCCCAGTGGTCTTAGTAGACATTTATCTCAAACTGCAAACATAAGGACCTGGTGCCCAAGGCTAGACCCAATACACCCCCCCCCACCCTCCAGGTGTTCAACATGTGCTCAAATTAAAATCCCATGATGGGTCATCGTAACCTCAGCCAGCAGCAAGAAGATATCATGGTATAGTATCAAGATTTATCAACAAAAACAGTTCGTGGATAATACTAGGCATCTCTTGTCTTGTGCTACATAAAAGTCTGAAAGGTGCAAGTTAAAGGGTTAGTTCACCCAAAAATGAAATTTCTGTCATTAATTACTCACCCTCATGTCGTTCCACACCCGCAAGACATTTGTTCATCTTCGGAACACAAATTAAGATATTTATGATGAAATTTTCTATCTCCCATAGAAAGTAACAAAATTACCACATTCAAGGTCCAGAGAAGTAGTAAAGACATTGTTAAAATAGTCCATGTGACTACAGTGGTTCAACCTTTATGTTATGAAGCAATGAGAATAAAAAACAAAACAAAAATAATGACTATTCAACAATTTCCTCTCTACCCTGTCAGTTTCCTACACAGTCGATGCAGTGCAGCGTTTCAGTGTTTACGTCCGAACGCCGGCTCAGTATTGGCCAACGTTGTTCACGTGAGCACCACGAGACGCATGCGTGTGATGCTGACGCAGGAGCCGGCCAATACTGAGTCGAGGGCTGCACGATATATCGCACAATACGAAAAATAACATTGAACTTGAACGCGATTATCTCTTAAACGCGATTCTTAGTGCGATTATGAAATCGCAAAGGCTGCGATTTGTTTTTTTTTTTTTTTTTATGCGCGGCTTGTCAGTGAACTATGGCTTCAAATATGAATCCATCTGAAAGCACTGTGAGATTGAGTCGCTTAAAATGTACATTTGAAAAATCAGCACGCGTCAAACATGAGAACCATTTATTAACATCTTGTCCAACAAAAGACATTTAATAACATGTTTTACTCCAAACTCACTTCATAACAACAGTTGAGCATCCTTCTGTGAGATTATGTGGCTTCTCACACAGAATAAGGCAGTCGTGTGTTTATTAGTCATGTTTAATTAATCAAAGCGTTTCAATCTTCTGTTTATTCATCAACAGCGATATGATGCGTGTCATCTCCTTCTGCTGCAGGGCATATTTTGAGTTTCTGCACAAGAGCACCCTCTGGCTTTCAGATGGAGAAGCATTTACTACTTATCACAGAGCCGTAAAGCTCTGACAAGCTGCGCATTAAATAATCGCAGCCTTTGCCAAATCGCGTGCGATTTTATCGCGATAAATCGTGCAGCCCTAACTGAGTCGGTGTTTGGACGTAGAACACGGAAGCTCAGCAATGTGTCTTCAACGTAAACAGTGTAGGAGAATGACAGGGTAGAGAGGAAATTGTTGAATAAAGTCATTATTTTTTTTGTTTTGTTTTTGCGCACAAAATGTGTTCTCGTCGCTTCATAACATTAAGGTTGAAACACTGTAGTCACGTTGACTATTTTAACGATGTCTTTACTACTTTTCTGGACCTTGAATGTGGTAATTTCATTGCTTTCTATAGAAGATTTTAAAAAAACTTGGATTTCATCAAAAATATCTTAATTTGTGTTCTGAAGATGAACGAAGGTCTTACGGGTTTGGAACGACATGAGGGTGAGTACTTAATGACAGAAATTTCATTTTTGGGTAAACTAACCCTTTAAATGGACTCAGACGGAATTTAAAAGTAATTGTAACTTAATTTTGAGCTGAACATCTTTGAGGTTTCAAAGCAACTTGTCCCCTGCATGACAAAACATTGCCAGACTTGTGATTTTCAAAATTGTGGTGGAAAAATGCATGTAAACCATTTGTTTACGAAGAATGCTTGGTTATTTTCCACATTTGTGCCTGTGCAAACCCCCAAAATCCTCAAAGGCTTTTGCATTGAAATTGGCATTGATTGAACATGAGGAACAGGCTGATTTATGTATAAAAACCTCCATTGTTGCTGCTTTTCCCTCCTCACCACTTTGTTAATCATCCCTCCCTCACATTCCCTCTCTTTTTTGTTCTCCTGTTAAAGTGGAGATGGAAACATTGCGCATTTCCTTGCTTTTCTCTTTTTCTGCTAAGTTTATGTAGACCACATGGCACTCCAATCATCCCTCTCTTCCCACTCCTAATCGGTCAGTGGAACTTATTCTCAGGCGCTGGAGTTTTGAGGTGAAAGAAAAAAGATTTTGGACAGAGAGATGGAAATGTTTTACTGCATCAAAATGTTTATGTTTTAAGTTTGCTGGCAGTTTGAACTTGCAGTAGAGCAGAACACTTACTGCCTGTCCCCCCCCCCAACAGCTTTAGTTAGTATTTTCATTTTGTTAGTATATTTATTCTCTTCATAGCAGGCATATTAGTTTTAACCCATGCACCAAACCATACAGCTTAGAGATGAAACACAACATTACAAACTTTGATTCAAAGCCAAAAAATAACAGAAAAAAGCACAAAGGCTGTGTTCTTTTATTTTTAATTATTTTATGAGGAATGAACTACTCATCCCATGAAACACTGCTAATGACGTAATCAAAATTAAACAAAGTATATAAAATTAATTACTTTAATTTATATTCAAGTTATATTTTACAATTATTTTTAGACAAGTATAGGGTCGAGTATTGTAATTTATAGTAGACAAGTATAGGGTTGAGTGTCACATTTCGCACAAAAAAAAAAAAAAAACGCTGAACAGATTTGATTAAAATAAAGTGTTACGATTTTCAGGTAAAGAAACTGTAATCAAATGTAAGATAACATTGCACTTTATAAATAAAATATACATTACAAATATAGTTACAAATGTTATTCAGTCATGAACTGTATTTTGTCTTTGACTCTTTTGTTGTTTGATTAACATTAATATAGAGACAGCTGCAGCAATATTAGGGTGGTGTCACTTTAAGAGCTGAACGGATCCAATATACTGTAATGCATTTTCTTTGTCAACTGTTTATGTTCGCTGAAGACATAATAAAAAAGTGTTTAATTCTTCTGGAAATATTTTTAAAATGAAATTTAAATCGTTTTATCTACATAAGCATATACTGTTAACAACCTTAAAGATCATGGTAGGTCATATAGAAGCATTTGTCTATGCATTTGTTGCTAAAAATCAGTTGATTGAGACAATGAATGGGATTTTTATATCTAGAACTTGACTGTTGCGGCCTGTTTGGAGCCATTTTTTCCACTTCTACTTCCATTTTTATCATTCCTATGTTTAAAGTGATCTCTTTGTTTAAAGTAGGATTACTTCCCCATTTCTGTTATTCAGTAACACCATACTTCTGTTTCTGGATAACTTCCCAAAGTTAAATCATATCAATTTTGGATTGCTGTGTGGAACTCATCAGTCCTGAGAGGTAATGCTTCCTTTTCCCACTGTTATTGCAATTGGATTTAATAGAGTAAATATATTGTTTCTTCGATTATTTGATAAAAGGCTGTTTGTTTTGAACGATGTGTTGATTGTGGTGAAGTCCACAGCTGGTTATGGGTGTGGGAAGGATCTGATATATGACAGGAATGTGAGCTTGGCTCCCGTTGCCTTTGCCTTGGGCAGCGAGGCTTTGATGGTGGGAGAGATATTGGGGTCTTATTGCCTGAACCCCTCCACCACAAACACTCACCAGTGTTTCCACATGGTCTCTTAACCAAGCTGGGAGTGACAGGACTTCTAATCAGTGAGACATGTGTTCATTGTGTGTTTGTTCTCTGAGTGAATGGTTAAATAGAAAAGGCTGTAGTGAAGTAGGGATGGGGCGATATGATGTTATAATGAAATCTGCATAAAGAAAAATATTACTGCACACTCACTTAAAAGCTTATTTTTACCAACATTTTGGCAACAAGCCTTTGTCTAATGATTTCTGTTGTAATTATATGATAATATTGGAAATGTATAATAATTGCAATATTCTTCGCTCTTTTGGATTTTGGTCGAGTAGAAATAATTAAATATGCTTTAAATGAAAAATTTGCCCTAAATGGTGGTTGTTATATTCTCAAAAGTAATCATGTGAAAAATGTAACAGAAAATATCAGGCATGCACAATATATTGGTTATCAGACATTTGATGTGTATAGGTTGCCAGACAATATTTTAGCATTTTAGTGTTATTTTTTTTTTTTTAGCATTATCCATCATCTAATACTCAAAGGGTTAGTTCACCCAAAAATGAAAATTCTGTCGTTAATTACTCGCCTTCATGTCGTTCCAAACCCATAAGACCTTCGTTCATCTTCGGAACAAAAATTAAGATTTTTTTTGATGAAATCCGAGAGCTTTCTGAGAAAGTGCCATAGAAAGCGACCCGATTACCACTTTTAATGCCCAGAAAGGTAGTAAAAGGTAGTTTTGCACACAAATTATTTTTGTCGCTTCATAAAATTAAGGTTGAACCATTGTATTCACATGAACTATTTTAATGATGCTTTTGCTACTTTTCTGGGCCTTGAAAGTGGTAATTGCATTGCTTTCTATGGGGGATCAGAAAGCTCTTGGATTTCATCAAAAATATCTTAATTTGTGTTCCAAAGATGAAGAAAGGTTTTACAGGTTTGGAACAAAATGAGGTTGAGTAATTATTGACAGAATTTTCATTTTTGGGTGAACTAACCCAAAACAAACGGGTTAGTTCATCCAAATATGAAAATTCTGTCATCATTTACTCTTCATTCCTCCTCAGAACACAAATTAAGATATTTTATAAAATCTGAGCCAGTTCTGTACTCTCCATTGACAGCTACGCAACTACCACTTTGACATTTCAAAAAGTTAATAAAGAGATCATAAAACTAATCCATATGAATTGAGTGGTTTAGTCCAAATTTTCTATAGAGACACAATCGATTTATATGATGAACTGATTGAATTTAGGCTTTTATTCACTGAACAAATTGGCCTGTATGGAGATTATTATGTCTTTCCTAATTTGGTATGATTACAAACTTACCGTTTAACATCAGTGCAGCCTAATAAAATGAAAGTTGTGGTCCTTTCAGGATTTTCTGTGAAGACACATGGTAAATGATAATCAGGGAGTCAGTTTTCAAAGTTCATCTGTGTTCTGCAGGGGACCTGACCACATCAAACGCTCCACCAAAAGCTTGTTAGCCAACCTTGTATCCAACATTTGGGCTCAACCAGCCGTCAAAACCACTCCAAAGTCCTCTTTTCTCCCAGGGAGGTGAGTCTGGGGGAGGGGGATTTGTGTGTGTGGAAGAGGTTAGCTGAGGGGACAAGGTCACTTCACACACATTACGACCTCAAAAGACTCACTATGGCCCTATTCATAAACAGCAGGAAACTGAGAAATGACAGGTCCTAAATTGAGCCATCATGATGCTCCTCCTCTCACCATGCACCCTCTCCTGTCTGCTATGACAGTGATGGATCAATCCAAGTTAACTTTGGTCCAAAGGTTGCTGACTCTCTGACATCCACCATTGTCTTTTTCGGAAACGAGGCCTGCTATATGCTCAATATTTGCAATTGAGGCTATAATAGAGCAATCTCAGAGCAATGGGGTGACGTTGAGTGTGTCAGACTTCCAGATTTGTGATACCTCCAATATTTGCATACATGCACACTACTATTGGTCCAATAACAACCCAACTCACCAAAGTAATTTATTGCCAAGTGTACTGAGAAGTGGTTTGATGTTCCTTTAATTTGCCTCGTGTTGAACTTTGTTAAAACAAAGACAATATCTGCCCGTCAGGAGGCTTCTTCTTGGCTGCACTTCAAAAATGGCTTCTCACCTCTTGAAGAGAGAGACCTTATTATGAGAGCACAGACACTGCTTTTTCTGGACTTGCATTAAAAGGTGGAGGTTTTCCCAGTGCACGTCTAAAACATGATTGATCACTTTGGGATGTTTGTGGAAATGTCCACCAGTGGTGATATATGTTGCCCTGATCGTCTTAAGAATGGATTTTTAAGTGAGTCGAATAAGCTGTACTGAGTTAAGAATGTGATCAAGTAACTGAACAATAAAGGCAGGTTGTTGATCTGGGTGTCATGTATGTGATTAGTGGTGTGTTAATACTGACTCTGGGTGAGTGTTGGGTTTCCAGTATGAATGCCAATTAATGCGGTCTAATTTGGTTTTGATATGTGTGCTCATGTACCTGGTAATATAATCTCAAAGCTGTCTGTGTTCAATTAGTAAGTTTCAGGTTTTTTTTTTTTTTTGCATAGTTTTGATTGACTTTTTGGAATCACTTCACTGTAGTGATGATTTGTAAGTAGGGTATTTTAAAACTATGACAGTTGTAAAGGTATAATTCCCCCAAAGCAACATTTCTATTTTTCGCTTAACTTTTTTAAAACATTTTTTTAATCTAAAATTTGTTTTATTTTATTCCAAGTTCAAATTTTTTTTTTTTAATAGTTTTAGCTTAGGTTAACAATAACAACACTGTTTTACATAGAATTAATGTGAAAGAGAACTGAGGTGGTGAGCTTCAAAAATATCAAAAAAGCACCATAAAAAATGTGTACTATATGTGACCCTGGACCACAAAACCAGTCATAAGTCGCACAGGTATATTTGTAGCAATAGCCAACAATACATTCAAAATTATCGATTTTTCTTTTATGCCAAAAATCATTAGGATATTAAGTAAAGATCATGTTCCATGAAGATATTTTGTAAATTTCCTACTGTAAATATATCAAAAAAATAAATATTTTTTGTGAGTGGATATGCATTGCTAAGGACTTCATTTGGACAACTTTAAAGGCGATTTTTCTCAATATTTAGATTTTTTTTTTTTTTGCACCCTCAGATTCCAGATTTTCAAATAGTTGTATCTCAGCCAGATATTGTCCTAATCTAACAAGCTCCAAGCTTATTTATTCAGCTTTCTGATAATGTATAAATCTCAATTTCAAAAAATTGTCCCTTATGACTGGTTTTGTGGTCCAGGGTCACATATTCCAAGTCGCCTGAAGCCATATGATTGTTCTGAATGTAAATGATCAATTTTCAGTATTATTATATCTAATATTTGCCTTCATGTACATTCAAAGATGATGTTTCCAGACACGCTGTGCCAGGTTCGATGTCAGTGATGCCAAGCACCATTGGTTATTGTTCTCTCATAACTGTTTGCAACATGCCATATTTGAATGTAAATGAACTCAGATGAAACTTGAGAGGTTGGAAGAACAGCATAAGGGTAACGAAAATATTTTTCAGACTTCCATTTTTGAATGAACTATCCTTTTAAATTGTTTCTTGGAAACGCTAATTGTAGTTAAGTACATGTTAGGTGTGTAATTTGTTCAGCTAGGACATTTTTAATTAGGACATTTTTAAACCATGACTGTTGTAATCGTAATCGCGCAGCTAGGTTAATGAGCTGATCTTTGCAGTGATGTTCTGTGAATGTTTAACATGTAGTTTATGTGTTTTGACTTGAATTAGGTGTTGTTGTACTGTTTTAATGGTTTGAGAAGGAAGTCCATGCAAACAGCATTTGGCGGTTAAGACTGTGAAGGCAAACAAATTGAGGAATGTGATAAACCAATTCTCCACAGAAAGGCATTTCTTCCTCATGAGTCTCCTTGAAACAAAACATGCACTGCAAATCTTGTGTGTGTGATGGACTAAATGATTCTTGATGTATTTCTCTCTACTTTTATTTATTTGTACTTCTTCTTAATTGTTATTTGTTGGCCACTACATTTCTTTGGTATGTAATTTGTTCACCAAAAAGCCTTTCTTGTGAATATAGGTCATTGGCTGTCGATTCAGTTGCAGTGGTGACCCATGGCTGTGTGTCACACCTTTAAAAGTCCCGGAGCACAATGGAACTTTAGACTCAGTCGGGCCGCAGCCATAGCTCGGCACACTGAGGTAGCGCTCTCTCATTTTCCCCCAGCCTGAGCCTTGAATGAAGCCTTTGTCACCCTCTCACTCACGCTGTCTCACCCACCTTTTCTCTCTCAGCCTCTCTCTCTCTTTCTCCCTCCACCCCCACTCCTCTGTCTGTCCTCATAAATGAAGGGGCTAAAAGCCAGCAACGATATTCTCACCCACTCTGACCTTGAATACATCCAAGTATGTCACTTTTCCAGGTTCGCCTGCGTTCCAAGGTTTTAACTCTTACTTAGAGCAAAATCTCCCTTCCTGCGGTGCGGATCCTTCACTCCCATCTCCTCCCCATTTATGAGATCAGACCAGCTCAAGGACAGAGGTGTCCCAGCCTGCACTGGTGACCTCAGATACTGCAGAAAATGTTCTGATAAGCCCTTTGTTCTTAGTGGGGGAGCTTTGTTTCTGCTTTGCTTTGGTGCTGAGGTGTTTTCTTAGCTTCAGATAAACCAAGTTTGTGTGTGTGGGGATAGATAAAGGAAACTTCAGCAGGGATAATACATATGTCAGTCAGCCAGTCAGTCAGTCGGGTTGTGTTGTTGAGTGGAGACTCAAATCTTTGTCCAACAGTAGACAAAGGCAGTGCTGCAGAGGAGGGGGTTACTCAGGGCTCGCAACCTCATTCTTCTCTCTTTTATGAGCAGCAGAAGACTGTGATGCAAGCTTGGGTGCTTGAATGCATTCACTGACCACCAGCTTACAGAGTTTTGAATACAACTGCTCATCAGTCCCTGTTGTGTGGCTCAAATGCCTCCACCAATGAGAAGATATTGCCAAAGAAGTCAAAGATGATGTTCAGCAAAATTACCTAGAAAGTTCCCTTGGCATATATATTTAGTATGTAGCACAATCAAAATTACATGTAAAATACATTTTTAATTAATAATATCCAATGAGACATACATAAAATTATTTTAAATATTTTGCACAATAATGACTCAAAATTCATCCCGCCTTCTAAGTAAACGAGCCAGTCGTTGATTGATAAAGTCATTGCGTCACTGCAGCTGCCATTAGAAACTCCGGTTCTCATAGAAACCTGAGACTCGCGCTTAGGACTGCACATGCGCATTGGCTTGTCTAGCCTGAAAAATAAGATTTTTTTAATGGTATTTGAGCATAAGAAACAACATTTATGGGACAGTTCATGTCAGATTTTGTTGCTGATTTGAAATATGTTATTTAATTGTGAGTTTGCAAAGCAGTTTGAGATTTCAGGATTCCCCCATTCAAATAGATAGGACTTGGACTTGGATGCCTGAAATAGTTGCCCGGAGGTGTTGCAAATATGGCCGCAGAGTGAACAGACTTTCCTTGAAAGGGACTTTGATATTGTTCTATCACTAGTTTTTACCACGTTACCACTTTCCGCATATGCACCGTAAAATATTTTTAGTAATTGTAAACAAACAAACAAACAAACAAACAAACAAACAAACAAAAAACTTGTAACAAACAAAAAAGCATAAAGTTTCCAGTGACCAACCTGTTATTTGGTTAACTGTAAGCTACTTTACCATATACTGTATTTTTTTGGTAACATAACTTTATAGTAACTTTATAACTTTAAGTTATATAACTATATAATAGTTATTCAATGAGATTTTTACTGTAGCGTTTTATGTTGAAAAAAGTAGATTTTTTGCTGTAAAATAATTAAATATAAATTGTTTTTTTTATAAAGTAAACATTTTTGAATTACCTTATCTTACATGAAAATTAAAATTTTGCTAAAATTGTATGCATCACTTTTAATGTACGGGGATTTTTTTATGTTACGAAATACACTTTTTAGAACATTTCTTTAAAACTAAGCTTTATTAATATTCTGACTCATTTGTAAAGCACCTCAAACTACAATCATATATTAAAGGTCTTGTGAAGACATAAGGAATCACACCAGGGCGAAAGAGTTTAAGTTTCTTGGAATGAGATGGGGAAGTTTCCTGAAGAGAATTTGGGTGGGAATGGCAGCTGTTAGGCCTCGTCTTGTGGAGGCCAGTGGCGGATTCTGGGCACTATGGGGTTTCCAGAGTGACCCACAGACTCTGCTTTTGATTGCTGTGGAATGAAAGCAAAGCCTGGGATAGCTGACTGTGTGTGTATATATATATATACTGTATGTGCATCGGTGCATGTTTGTGTTTTTTGAATGGATGTTCTGAATTGCATTCCCCCTAGATTTTGGCATTTGGTATTAATTTTCACATTGAATATGTATAAACACTTGCAGGGGAACAAATTGCTATGCAGTGAGCCAGTTGGGAACATTATTATGTTTCATTCAAGGAAATACACCTAATGATAAATACATGGCATGATTTTAGTTTGCCTGAGGTCTTAAGTTTCACTCCATGCTACAATAGCTCAGGATAAGTGTTTATTCCAGTTTTGAATTTATTGGAAATTGCATTGACTAATTCTTAACTTATGTACACATACTTACTTAATCTAGACATTTAAAATTGAAATTTAGACTTAAGCCAAATGGAACTTATAAGTAAAACTTTAGTAGGAATATAGTCCTTTCTCTGTCCTCCTCAATTGCTGTTTTTTTTTTTTTTTTTTTTTTTTTTTTTTTTGCGTATGCATTCCCGCACATACATGTGACTTATTTTCAACTCTTTCTTTACTCCAGCTGCTGTGATGTCTGTTGTTTTTTCCGTCAGGATAAGTGTAGAGCAAAGGAGAGCCAAAACCCATATTCACCACACTTCCTAGATCTGCCTTGGATGTCTTCGTCTCACACACTTCCTCATTATCCCACACCTTTCTTTCTGTTTTTCCACGGTCTCATTTCAAGTTTGCGCATACAGTGCATCCTTTCCCAGAGGGATCAGAGACACTTTGTATGTGATGTTTTGTCACAGGATATATAGTAATAAGTCATATAGACACAGGTCACCCTTATACTCTGGGGCTGTTTCTGTGCTGCGTACCTCTGGCTGCTCTCTGTTCGTGGTTTTCTGACTGGGGAAACCATTACAGGCATTGATAAAGCAGCACTTGTTTTAGAGTAGTGTTCTTGGACAACCCTCCTCCATGAAAGGTCCCACTGGAAAAAGTTGTGAATTACGGCTGAAAAATGACTGTGTCCAAACATATATTGTAGGTCTTGTGAAAAATGTTATGACAGGTTTCCTTACAAATGAGTTTATTCAGAGGCTGAACCCTCCCAGATTAGTGTCAGTCAACATAAAATACCGTATTGTTCTGAATATAAGACAACCGGAGTATAAGATGATCCCCCCCTTCAAAATTCACCTTTTGGAAAAAGGCTTTTTGAAGACCAAATCTTTTCTTTTATAAAGAAAATGCTTTATTTGGAAATAATTTTCAAATAGCACCATTTTTTTTTTTTTTTCATATTTTAATTTTGAATTTTTGTATTGAAATATAATAAATGCTGGTAAAATGTACCAACAATCACATTCAGAAACACTTTATGGCATACCATAAAAATAATCTGTAATTCTCATTTCCAGTAGATTTCACAAAGACTTTTTTATGTACAGTGACAGATGTTGGCATGTAAAAATACACAGGTGTTTGATCCGCATTACCTATCTGATCCAGGGGATATGAAAGTTTTTTTTTTGTTTTTTTTTTCCTTACCAGTTTCTCCCTGAAGTCGGAGGGCAAGTGCTGGGCAAGACTTGTTCTGCGCCGTAATGCTAAACCAAATAAAAAATAAGGGGCTCGCTGGTGGGTAAGTTCAGCTCTTTGGCGATATCCAGTACCTTCAGCTGATGACGGCTCTGGTTATGGGCAGACCCTCATTTTGTTTTTCGGCTATGTACTGACACACTTGACTGTCAGTTTCTTCGAAGTGGACGCTTTTAGGACCGCGGTAAGCTTTTCTTTGAGCTTTTCTTAGCGTTAAAGGAACACTCCACTTTTTTTGAAAATAGGCTCATTTTTCAACTCCCCTAGAGTTAAACAATTGAGTTTTACCGTTTTCGAATCCATTTAGCCGATCTCCGGGTCTGGTGGTACCAGTTTTAGCATAGCTTAGCATAGTTCATTGAATCTGATTAGACCGTTAGCATCTCGCTCAAAAATGACCAAAGAGTTTCGATATTTTTCCTATTTAAAACAACTCCTTTTAAATAGGAAAAATATCGAAACTCTTTGGTCATTTTAACCGCCAGACCCGGAGATCGGCTAAATGGATTCGAAAACGGTAAAACTCAACTGTTTAACTCTAGGGGAGTTGGAAAATGAGCCTATTTTCAAAAAAAGTGGAGTGTTCCTTTAAGACTGTCTTTTTGGGCTCACCATCTTGTAACATTATACACTGACTTCGTATTTCTTGGCTGCTTAATGAGAGTTGTTTGATGACTCTGCTGCATTTATCAGTCCTGGGGGGAACACGTGTAGTATTTGGCGCTCCCTATTGTTGCGGGTGTATTATTGATATGTAAGAGTCTAGAGACACTGAATATAAGACGACCCCATTTTTTTCAGATGTATTTCCAAGAAAAAAAAACATTGTCTTGTATTCGGAACAATATGGTACTTATTCTACTTTTATGGAACATCATAAAATACAGCCTGATTTGTCTGTTCTGCACTCTTTTATCTCTCACAGCTTCACTCTCTCTGTCTGCATTTCACTTTGCAGCCAGCATCCAAGTTTTTTTTCTATAAAACAGGCAACTGTGATCCTTGTGTTCCCCATGTTTCTTTGCCTGTTGTGGGATAGGCAATGCTTGGTAAGACCCTTCTGGTTTCTAGGCAGCTCAGACGGATCGTCCTTCTGGCCAGCTGTGGCATAATGGCGGGCAGTGAGCCAGACTGGCAAAGAGTGACGCCCTGTTATTTATAGAGCGATAGAGGGGGTGACCTCATGCCGCTAGGGCTGATGCTGGGACTGGGAGACAGGGAGCCTATTCTTCACTGCTGCAGAGGCCTGCGGTCCATACAGACCCTCTACTCACTCCAGATTGGTTTTCATGCTCCTACTCTGATTAACGCGATGAATACGAGAACTGATCTGATCCTTGATGTGTTGACACAGGTAAACCTTTTGCATTGTTTAACAATTTAACCAAAAGCAATGAGTCCCTCTTGTGAGAATTTTCTTTATGTTGGATTTTTACATGCATTATGCAAGTTATTATATTAAACAGTGAAATGGCCAGCAGTGGACTTCTGATAGTGGGAAAATATATTTCATTTATTATCCTATTCAACTAAATGCACTACATTTGCAAAGAGAAAAACAAATTAAATTCAGCATAAAATGTAAATTCACCTATTTAAATTCATCTATGTTCTATATGCATCTTAATGATCTTATTGTGAACTATTCATCCGTGGATGTTTCTGTATTCTCTCTGGTATCGTATGCTGGACTTCTCCAATCATTTAGTCTTCTTAAACCCTGCCTGTTTCTTGCAATCCATTGCAAGCTTGCATTCAGATCTGCCTCCAGTCAAAAACCAATGGATAGGATCAAGTCCCCGCCTTACATTTTTTTTGATACCCCATTTCACTCGGCTGTACGTCACAATACAGAAGAAAAGTTTGTGAACCATTTATTCTTAATACTGTGTGTTGTTACCTGGATGATCCACGACTGTTTTTTTTTTTTTTTGTTGTTTTGTTTTGTGATGGTTGTTCATGAGTCCCTTGTTTGCTCTGAGCAGTTAAACTGAGCTCTGTTCTTCAGAAAAAGGTCCTGGTCCTGCAGATTCTTCAGTTTTCAAGCATTTTTTGCATATTTGAACCCTTTTCAGCAGTGACTGTATGATTTTGAGATCCATCTTTTCACACTGGTTGAGGTGTAATTCAGCTTTACAATTCAAGAGATAGACCCTCGGGGATAGAGCAAAAGATTTACCAATGATCCTCTACAACTTTATGTATCTCTTTCCAGTAAGTCTTGATCATGTCACAGTCCCAAAATACATGCATAACCGTACCAATATTAGACTTACACTTGAAACACAATTGAGAAACATTAGGAAAAATCTTGTGGAGGCGAACCGGTGTTAAATAAGTTCTGTAAATGAACTTAAAATTTTGCTCATGACTCGATATTGATGCGCCTCTAAAGTAGACGCCGAAGCATGCCGAAAGACAATCCTCGTCACTGAGATTAGTTCCAAAGTCTTTTTCCCATACCAGTTTCAGAGGATCAAAGGAGGAGGAGCCAACATTAGATAGCATAGTATAAAAAACAGAAATCTTCCTTTTGAGAGAAAATGAAGAGTACAATTGTTTTTCTATGTCAGAAAGATCCAAGCATGTTCTCTTGTCCTTTAGAAGTGATTCCAGAAAATGTCGTAATTGCAAAAATTTGTAGAAATCATTATTGGGTAAATTAAATTCTTGTTTTAACAACTGAAATGGTTTCAAGCTGCCCTTGTCAAGTAACTGGTCCAGCTCCAAAATTCCCCTCAGTCTCCATGATCGAAGACCAATGTTCTGAATAGCAGGGTGTAAGTCAGGGTTGAACGAAATAGGAGAGTTCAAAGATAGGATGCATGGAATATTCAAATATTTCAAAATATCTTTCCATGCCAGGAGAGTGTTTGAAACCATAAAAATATTGGACACTGATTCAATTTTATGGTCACTGTAAATAAATGGTAAGGTACACAACAAATTTGGGAAACATCTCAAAGCCTCAATCCCTGCCCACCGTGAATCCATTCTATTTAGAAACCAATTTATAATATTTTTAATCTGGGCAGACCAAAAATAGTGCGACCCCCTCCTAATTCTCTGGGTTGAAACCCAGATAAGATAGAAAATTTGAGTCTAGGCTTTTTTTTATTCCAGATGAATTTTGATGTAATGGAATTTAACTTTTTAAAGAAAGCAGCAGTCAAATAACAGGGCAGACTTTGAAATAAAAAGTTCAACCTGGGTAGGATGTTCATCCTAATTACGTTAATCTTGCCCAGAAACGAAATGGGGAGGTTTGACCAATCGGACGAGTCCTGACTAATTTTGGTAACTAATGGGGTGTAATTAGCTTTGAATAAATCACACAAATTAGGTGGGATATTTATTCCTAAATATTGAAAACCTGAGGGAGCTAAACGAAACAGACAGCCCAAAGCAGCTTCGGGGGGAGCATACAAGTATAAGACCTGAGATTTATTTAGATTAATCTTATACCCGGAAAATGTACTATATTCTTCAATAATCGAAAGGATTGTGTCGAAGGAAGTCTCTGGATATTTAAAATATAATAACACATCGTCGGCATATAGAGAAATACGATGCTCATCTGAGCCAATTCTGATGACCTGTATACTTGTATTGGCCCTCATTGCCACAGCTTGAGGCTCAATGTCCATAGAAAATAAGAGGGGTGAGAGCGGACAGCCCTGGCGGCATCCTCTACCAACAGGAAATCTACTAGACATTAGCCGGTTCGTATTAACTGCCGCCATAGGCTGGGAATATAAAAGTTTAATCAAATTAATAAAATTGTGCCCTAAATTTATCTTCTCTAATACGGCGAAAAAGAAAGGCCACTCCACCCTATCGAACGCCTTTTCGGCATCAAGCGAAACAATTAATGTGGGATCTTTGGTCATATGTACATAATCTAGAATATTCAGTAATCTACGAATGTTATCAGAGCCATATCTAGATTTTACAAACCCGGTCTGATCTGGCGAAACGATAAAAGGAAGGACGGATTCAAGGCGTTGAGACCTTGCTTTAGCCACGATTTTGTAATCTACATTCAATAAATTGATGGGGCGGTAGGAGGAGCAATCCAAAGGGTATTTGTCTTTTTTCAAAATGAGGCTGATAACGGCAGAGGACCAAGAGTCAGGCATTGAATTTAGCTCAAAGAGATTATCAATTGCAGGCATTAAGATTGAGCTAATATCCTTCCAAATTTGCTTGTAAAATTCGAGTGAGAACCCATCTGGGCCCGGAGCTTTGCCTGATGGCATGGATTGAATAGCTTGCCAGTGAAGGGGGCATTTAAAAAAGTTATGTTTGTTTCAGAAACAACAGGAAGAAAAATTTGTGTGGGTGATATTTTGACTTGGGCCAGTAAGTAACCACCACAAACCACCCTATCAACTGCATAGCAATGCACTTAAACTACTCAGAACACCTTAGCAACTAATTAACAGTGCCTTGGCAACTACGAATAACACCTTAGCAGAGTTTTGTCAAATTTTGCGCTCACTTAGGACTAGAGACATCAAATGATCTAGACTTGGTCTTTTTTTGAGTGTTAATGTAATACTGTTTTGTATGCAGTGTGTAGTTCTGGGTCAGCCCAAATGTCCTTTGTGCTGAATTTAGCAAACATTGTTGTGGGAGAGGTGAAGACTAACTTGCTTCATCACTGTCCGACACAAACAGACACCCCTCCCTCCTGCGGTCTGAGTCTGGGAGTGTAAATGCATTTTTCGGTACACTGACTGCATAACTAGGAATTGCCTCTCAAAGCCGTTATTGTATTAAAACTATTCTCATCCTGGGACTTATAATTTTCAAGTCCTTCTCTTGTAATTTAAGGCGTTTCTCGCCTCCTCTAGCTAAAACTCAGACCGTATTTTATCTTGAAAAGGAGTGAGTGGAAAGGAGTCACAGTGGTGCCGTTTGTTTGCTGTAGCCTCTGCCCTCACTACTCATGTTGGGTGTTTTTATAAACACAAAAATCTCAGGCAGAAAGTTCCCCCTAACATTCACCTCCTCAACCATTTTTTCCACCAGGTCCCATTTGAAGAATGGGTACGGAAATTCTTATTCTTCGCATGGCATGTAAGGAGTGGTCACTCCTGAGGGAGATTAAAGGAATGGGGAGACCGAAAGGGATTTGTCACGTAGGACTGTTCAACCCTCCATAAAGGTCCCATTGTGAACTTTATTTCACGATCACCAGGGAGCAAGTCAGTGCTCATGCTCAAGCCAAACAAGCAATCGTGCACTCGCACAAACACACACACATACGGGTCTGATGGAACATAGGTGTGGTTGCAGTTATTTTTATCAAGCCTCCAAGGAGAACATGAGCTCAAGGGAAAGGAAAGAAAGAGTGGGAGAATGAGACTACTGGGTGGGCATACAGGAAAGGAGAGAGAGCAAAGGATAGAGGTTCAGTGAGGTCCATGTGGTGTGTGTGCACCAGCTGACGCCAACAGTTTGACAAAAGTTCTTCATTCTGGGTTCTCTAAATAATGCAACAAGATCTGAGAGTGAACACGCACGGTTAAAGTGCCATCACATCATGGCCCCGGGCACCCGTTAAACAGATTTAGTGGAGGACAGCGGGTGAATTCTCTTTTATCTTCTTCCCTCTCATTTTATTTTGGTTTCCCGGTCTTCCTCGCAGGGAGTTGTGGAAGTTCTGAGCACTGTGGCAGCTTATGAGGTAAGAAGGTGCGTGTGAGTTTTTTTTATTGCCAAGGGGGCACTCGTGTATGCCTGCCAACTATGTGAATTTGTTCTTTTTGTGCAATAGTGTTACATATCCTGCCATAAAACATACCTGCTATGAGGGTTACCGGGCTTTTTCCAATGGAGTATGTGTAGCAGATTGGATTTTAGGGTGGAAAAAGGCTGTGTTTGTTTTGAGTTTAATGAACTAATGGAAGGTCAGGCTACATCACTTCTCTCCTGCACCTGGAGAACATACTGAACACCGATTTCATTTAAACTCGCACAAAAGGTTTATTGGATTTGCTGGACATATTCAGGTCTGAGATGTTACACTCATCCAGTCAGTTGAAAAAGAGTTATTCAACAAGTGTCATCTGTGTTGGATGTACGAACAAACACATGCAACCTCTCAGAATTGAGATGAAGCCCCTGTAGTCCAGGCTGAAGGGCTTTGCGGATGTTGATTATGATATCCGTGGAAACAGTCTGTTTGGAGCAGATGGGAAGGAGGAACGGAGCGAGAAAGAGCAATGTCCTCAGAGAGGCTGTAATTGTGACCATACATCTGAATAATGTTTCCATTACATGCGACCAGCTATTGTGCATTTTAAACCAGCCAAATACATGAGAAAGACTGCAGGCCTCATTCACTGAAGACCTAGACAGTCATTCAGTCAGCATTTCAGAGTGATGTTATGTCTTTTCTCCTCAGGATGTCAAGAACAACCCAAGAATATCTTATAGTGGATCCAAAAGTTATTTTAAGGCCGTCGGCTTCCAAAAAGGGCCAAAAAGCTGCACTTGAACACACCGCAAAGACTACAGTTGACTGCTGTCTAGCATGTGTGTTTTGGAAATAACTGTCTGTATCAGCAGGTATCAGTAGTCCATATTCATAATTCAAAAAGGGACACCGAAATTAGGACTGCAGATTTACTAACTGTAAACAAGGCTTGCTTACCATTTTGAATATCAGTCATGCTCTTCACTTTCTTCATTCCATTCGGCTCATGTTATGAAAATATTTTGTTCGCTAAACTGAACAGCCAATCAGAGTTATCTCTCTCACCAATGGCCTCGACCCTGATTCAACATGCTGAATCAGGCGGTCTCCCTCCAACTAGAGCCAACATGTAGAACACACCGCAAAAACTAGCCCAACAGACTCACAGATGGCCCGACGTTGGCCGACCGTCAGCCGGTGTGTCACGGCCCTAAAACTTTTTATCTGTTCTGAGTCCCTCAGAGAGTCAATAAGGACGATCATTCAGAAATAACTATCGTTTAGTCTTTGGTATGAAATATTTTTTAATGTCTGTCTTCATCTTCTCTTCTGCTTCTGTGTCTCAAAACCATCTCTGGTCTCTTTTGAAGTCTTTGTTCTTTCAGGTCACACGAGTTGACAAGTGAACAGCTTCTCGGCATGCCCAACTAAAAAGACTGAACTCCACAGATTTCCACAGAATTAGAACATCCGTCATTCACAAAGTTGCCCTGTTCGGTTATTAAATATGTTTGGCTGATTTGATCAGGGCTGATATGCTTTCAGCTACCGGGTACTCTCTGGTCTGTTTAATCATTTTATCCCCTCCCTTCTAAATTCATTTCACAGATTTCTGCAGATTTCCCCCCAAGATCAGCACAGAAAATGCAAAACCGTCTCCAGACTTTGTCTGGGTCTGCTTATGAGACAAAATCTTACTGAATATTTTGTGAAGTATGAACTCTACCCACATCCTGACACTCGCTGTCCCCCACCGAGCATTTTATTCAGGCCGCATGAATATTCCCTTTATGCCCCCTCTGGACACGTTCTGTCTTTGATCTCCCCGAAAACCACGCTCAAATATTCCTGCAATGCTCACTGCATACACACATTCACACACAACACATGTGCATCTGTTTACCCTACAATGCAGACCAACAGTTGGCATTGGATGAGTCTTACAAAACTGGTTAAGTGTGTGAACATGTTTCAGAAAGATTTGGTTTCATTGTTGAAACACGGGGGCTCACTTGTTGCAAAATGGTGGCATGTGTATCCAAGCATGTTTTTTTTAAACTCTGTCTTGAGTATGTTTACTGGTTTTGCTTCAAAGTCAAGAATAAATAGCCTGTTTTTGCGATGCACTGCATGCTGAACTCAGCAGAAATACATTGAAAATACAGTATAAACCTATTTGACACAATTTTTTGTCATTTACAGTAGGCTTTTATGATATCTTGATTTCTTTATTTTTTTTTAGTTTTATGCATTTGGCAGACACTTTTATCCAAAGTGACATTTCTGGGAATCAAACCCATGACCTTGTCATTGTAAGTACCATTTTCTGTTTAAACTGCTATTTTATGTTGCAGTCTAAAATAATGGAGTGAACTTTTTGCCCATTGTTTAAAAAAGCATGTCTGGCTATGTGATTTATTTACCATTTAAATTTGAACCGCTCTAATCTAAATTAGATTTTATGGCAATCAATTTTATGCAGTAGTTCTCAATAGTCCTGCTAGTTCTCAACAGCCCACTCCTAAACCATTTCATAATTTAATGCATTTAATAAAGGAAATGTGGTTATGTATTATAAACTGGTTATTTATTTTTTTATATTATATAATATGTATCTTTTTGTATACACACAGGATGGCTCTAAAGACCAACATGCAAAAAATGAAAATCGATTTGCGAGCTAGGTTTGAAGATGATTGTTAACAGTCGGGTATGAAACTATCTCTGGGGCTGAATATGGCCCCCAGGCCGGTAGCTGCTGAAAAGAGAAATGTGACTTCAATTTGAAAGTTTTGTGGCATTAGCTGTGTATTTTGATAGGTGTATTTGTGTAAAGAGAAATGGGCTCTAATGTAAGACCTAGAACTAAATATGATACTCCATTGTAATGTATATGTCCGCCAAACACGAAAGTTGTGCGTTTATGTTAGAAACTGAGATTTACATGTGCGTGACTGAGTGAAAGTGTGATTGTGTATGTTTTGACTGGGCTAATATTTTGTGTATGGGAATTACGTGGCTTTTGGAGCTGATCTTTGACCCTTTGTCCTGTTTTATGTAGGAGGCTCCCTAATGGAATAACTTGGTATTGTGTGTCTGTATATACATGTTTGATGAATGGCTGTGAACTCTGTGCATTTACAGTACAACACTGTATGTATTGTTGACTTCTGCCCCCTCTGCCACATGTTTTTATAAAAGGAAGTGGTAACTTGTGAAACGGACAAGGCTGTGTGGGTAAACGTGCTTATCTGTAAGTTCTGTCAAGTTTGTGTGTGCTTCTCTGATTTTAGCATTTAACCTCTACGTCCTCTTTGATGGAAGAAAAGAATGTGTTATAATATGGCATTTTTTCTCCAGAAGACTTCGGAAATGTTTTTTTTTTTTTTCACTCTGTGGTGTGTGGACACATATTCAAACATAATGTTTAAACTTAAACTGTTTCTCTCTCTTGCCTATAGATAGAAGAGGGAGGAAAAGCAGCTCAGTGTAAGAAGTTGAGAGTGGGGGATGAACTGGTCAACATTAACGGCTCTGCTCTCTACGGCTCCCGTCAAGAAGCTCTCATCCTCATCAAAGGTTCTTACAGGGTTCTCAAAATCGTTGTTCGAAGGTACGCAGACATGGACATACACACATACGTTGACTTAAGTTGTGGTCACATTCACTATTGTTCCTCCAATTATCGAGGGCAAAATCAAGAAATTTCAATTGGAATCCACATGATCAGGAATTTCGTGTGAGGGCGAAAGATTTCTTTGTGCAGATTTTGCATCAGGTTCAGTTTGTCATGAAAAGGCTCCTTGGTTTGAAAGTGACTTCTATGTAGGCTGCATACATCGCTACACTATTCAGGGTTTCTGCTGGTTTTAAAAAGGTCTTGAAAAGTCTTAATCTGCCCTTACCCAAATTAAGGACTTAGAAAGGTCTTAAATCAGAGCAGAACGTATTAAATTCATAAATTCATAAAGTCATGACATTAAATGCTGCATACATTGCAAAAATTAATATCTTCCTCAGTATTTTTCTCCTGTTTTCCAATATAAATATCTAAACATCTTTAAATCGAGATTAATTCATTTGAGATGCAAATGTAAAATAAAGTCTTGAAAAATTTAACAAGAACAAATATGTCAATGAGTTATGAAAACGTCCCTTTGAATTAAAGGGTTAGTTCACCCAAAAATGAAAATAATGTCATTTATTACTCACCCTCATGCCGTTCCACATGTTCCACACGCTGATTCATAACACTCCGAAGCTTCATGAAGCAGTGTTTTGAAATCGGCCATCACTATATAAGTCGTTGTTTTGTTTTTTTTGGCGCACCAAAAATATTCTCGTCGCTTTATAATATTAATATTGAACCACTGTACTCACATGAACTGATTTAAATATGTTTTTAGTACATTAATGGATCTTGAGAGAGGAAATGTCATTGCTGGCTATGCAGGTCACACTGAGCCATCGGATTTCAACAAAAATATCTTAATTTGCTTTCCGAAGATGAACGAAGGTTTTGCAGGTGTGGAACGGCAAGAGGGTTAGTAATAAATGACATTATTTTAATTTTTGGGTGAACTAACCCTTTAAGAGTCCGTTGGCAGATATTTGTTCATGTTTTAATCATAAAACATAAATCATATTTTATGTCATTTTGTATCTCCAGTAAGTGCATTTTGATTTAAGAATCTTTAGACTGGAAACAAACTGGAAGACAAAAATAGTGAGGAAAAACAACTTTTTTTGCAGTGCGATGAGAAGACACAGTAAAAGATACTTCCATAGTGGTTGGGAGCAGAGGTATTCAAGCTACTTCTCTGTAAAATGTATTAAAAAGTAATGGAGATCTCCCTAGACATTTACATTTAGAGAACATATTGACGTATTGTGTTCCCTTTGGTTTATTCCTTAAATATTCTTTACTTGGTCTTAAAAAGGTCTTAAAGTAGGGCTGCTTGATTATAGCAAAAATCATAATCACGATTATTTTGGTCAATATTGAAATCATGATTATTTACCACGATTATTGGTGGGGCATATTATAAGTCTTATTTCATGATATGAGTAATTTTAAATATCAGTGAAATTTCACAATTATCGATACTTCAGCAAAAAACTAATACTAGGTTAACTAATGTAAGTAAAAGGTCCTCAAAACACTTACAGAAGACAAGTTAACAGTCAGATAAATAAATAAAATAATAAAATAAATACAACAGAACAAAAATACAAATTAAATCAACAGCGCTTTAGGTTTTTCAGGAAGATGTATTAACAGTGGTATTCAGATATGTAATAGCCTACAACAAATATTGAATAAAGTGATCAAATGTAAAATAACACCTTATTAAAACTATAAAAGTTATTCAAGTGATTTCATCTTTGTCATTTGTTGTTTGATTAACATTAATGACTGCAGCAGATTTATTAGGCTGCTGTCAAGTCAAGTCACCTTTATTTATATAGCGCTTTTTACAATGTAGATTGTGTCAAAGCAGCTTTACATTGATTGACTGTCACTTTAAGAGCTGCACAGATCCAATATACACATACGTTTTTTTTTTTTTTTTTTTTCTCAACTGTTTACATTCATTTAAGACATAACCAACTGTGTTAATGAAGATACTCGCCAAAACTGCATTTCAACATTTTTGTATGTAGGCTATTTGACAGTTTAGGATACATGTCCGAAGCATATCCGAAGCTCACAGTATAGGCTACTTTGCATATGCGCGTTCCGCCTCGTCTCAGAGCGCACGCACAGAAAGCAGCCTAGGGAACAGTATTTCTTTTGCGGCTTAATGCGCTTTTAATAACGCTGTTTGATATCAAGCACATCCCGCAGTTTAGGAACAGTAGACTGCATTTTATAACACTCACTTTTTCGGCTGATTTGAATGTTAAGTTTAGTTTAACAAAAGGAATGGAAGTGCACCTCTGTGAAGGAATTGGATGGTGCGCTGGGTGGAATGCGGCAGCGGCACAATAATAGCTTTACGTCAATTATATTGTTTTCGTAATCGTTGGAAGCCAAAATCGAAATCAAAAAATCAATTACTATTAATCTCACAGCCCTTGCTATTGAGATAGGGCCCACAGCCCTTCCAAATATCTTCCTTTATGTTCAGCAGAACAAAGAAATTCATGCAGGTTTGGAACTACTTGAGGGTGAGTAAATAATGACAGAATTTTCATTTTTGGGTGAACTATCCCTTTAAAGTCTTAAATTTACCTTCATAAAACCTGCATAAACCTTGCTATTGACAACAGACAGTGTATTTTTTTTGCCCGCAAAATTTCGCCCACAGTGTGATTGCACCTTTATAGTGAAACTGCTATTTTGACGTAGACGCACAGACATACACATAAGCTAACTTAATATGCAGTCATATTTACCATTGTTTGGTGATCTTTTTTTTTTTGTAGACCAAATCCAGTCATTTCATGCAAATTCACTGCTTTGACCAACAGAAAAATCTGTGGTTTGCAAGTGATTAGTGTGTGAACTTATCATCACTATACTATCAGTAATAGACAATAGACCTTTTTTGCTCAGAAAATTATGCTAATGTGATCGCATAGTTATCATGAAACTGCCATTTTGACTTTTGAAACATCACACCTAGAGGATGTGACCGGGATATGCAGTGTTTCGCTGTGGGGGAGCATCTGTGCAGTGGCTAAATCCACCAGTAGCCTCTGATTATGTGTCTGATGTTTATTTTAGCTGACGTGATGCAAGTTGACATCAGCAGAGTTTGGCAGACAGGAGAGTTTTGTCACCCATGACAGACGAAATTTAATGACACACCCTGTTTGACTCACTCAGAGTAGCCTGATCTAGGATCAGATCTTCTGATATCAATATTAATTATCACTAGCTAATAGTTATCAGGAAGTAAATGTTTAAGCGGTATCCAGGTCAGTGTTGGTCCGTTCAGTCTGACCACAGGGGTTTTTCCCTTTCCAGACATGTGGACAATCAAAGTGTCATGTGATAGTGCCTCACTGTGGCTGTGTGCAGAGGCGCAGTTGAGGCGTCTAACCAACACATGCACACACTCGCAAACATTTGAAGAATTTTAGTGATGCACTCACATGCAGTTGGTGATAAATGTTTACTTTTTATTGCTAGCTTTATGTGTGCAGGGTAAATGAGGTGCTGTGTGTGTTGTTGAGTCTGGACTAGACGTCCAGTCAACTGAGTCCAGCACATTCCAGTGTGTTGAGGCCTCACTGCGTTAGCAGCTACCAGACAGCTGAGTGTACGTCCCACACTCCTCCCTCTATCATCTTCTTTCTCCTCTCTCATTTATTTATACTGTCCTCCCTTCCTCCCACTCTATAAACCTACAATCTCCTCTCTTCATTCTTTTCAGCAACAGTCTCAATAAAAACCTCTATAGCTTTTATAACCTCATTTTCTAGCTTAAATATTCTGGTATATTTATTCTGTATTTATAAATACACGCACATACATGTATTTATTTAAGAAATATTTACATGTATACATATATATTTATTAGGGACGTAACGATATCAAAATCTCACGATACGATAATACCTCGATATAAAGTCCACGATACAATATTTATAAAAAATTAAAATAAAAAAAAAAGCCAAATGAAGACTTGGAAAAATGTGCCATAAGTGTTAAACAATGATTGAACATTACAATGATGTACAAATTAACCATGTCATATCCTGTCCGCTTTTCTTTATCCTCTAATCATAACTTGTTTAGAGGTATGAGGTATAGTATGAGATTAGTTAAATGACCTAAAACTCCCTTTTATAAAATAAAATAATTGCACCAGCTGGACCTTGACAAAGGTAACGTCGATTATTTTTTTCTAACATTCTCAAGAGTTGTATTTGTTAACATTAGTTAATGCACTGTGAAGTAAAATGAACAAACTATAAACAGCTGTATTTTTATTAACTAACATTAACAAATATGTAACAAATATATTGCTCATGGTTAGTTCATGTTAGTTAATACATTAACTAATGTCAACAAATGAACCTTATTGTAAAGTGTTACCACAAATTCAACACAAATAAGATGCTTGTAATATCCAGACAAGTGAAACAATATTTTTGTAAGTTGGATTCATAAAGAAGTAATTTGTTTCTAAAAGAATGATTCAGTGATAGATACATTTTTAACAGTAATTTGTTGCCACCTAGTGGCTTAACAATGCATCGATACAGTGGTTATTAGAAACACTTTCAAAAGGTGATTTATTCTATTTTGATTGGTAAAGTAGACATCAGTGTATCTGAATAATACACTTTTGTACGCGGCGCGAACACAGATTTGAATGTTACGATTTATTTTTGTCAATGGTTTAATATACACGGGCAAATCGTTGTCATTCAGTAATTAGATAATATGGGTGATGAAATCAAGAACGCGATTTTTTTTAAAGATTAATAATGGTGCAGCTTGCCTTTGTGCAGCTCTCTCTCTCGCTCACACGCGCTCGTTCTCTCTCTCTGCTTTGATATCTGACGTATATGAGTAGCGCGAGCCGCGAGGGCTTTTCAGTACATTCATTGGTATAATATTGATGAGGTGAGACGTCTATATTAAAGGATACACTCCTTGCAATTCACCTGCCATCACACCAGAACCGTTTTCGGAACCTGGATGAAAAAAAACTTGTTTTTTTTCCCGGAAGACATATCGTTTCATACAGTCATGTGACCACGATAATATCAAGACAATTTTGCTATCTCCACGATATTGATAATATCGTTACATCCCTAATATTTATATATAATTTACATTCTCTAACATCATTCTGTAGCCTCTCAACATTTTGTAACTTGTATTTCCCCATTTTATATCCTCTTAATAGTTTATATAGTTATATAGTTTACTCTATGTGTATGGAGCCATATGACAGTTAGTCTGAAGTGATGGTTTATAGTTTGAAAATTTTGAACTATTAGTATGTTTCTTACACACGCCTATCGTTGATTCATCTACTGGGGATGTATGGATTACCGTCGTGTTTGTTTTGTGTGGTTTTTGAATCGTCAACTTTTGGAATACTATCTACTTTCATTATATAGGCACACAGTGAATATTTTCCTAAAAATCTTCATTTGTGTTCATCTGAAGAAAGAAAGTCCTATACATCTGGGACAGTATCTAGACATTTTTCGGTGGAGTATCCCTTAAGCTTAATTTTATAGGCTCTAAAAGGTTTATAACTTTTTTGAAACCTTATTCTCTAACCTGCAATAACATCTAGGGGTAGTGCTGTCAGACGATTAATCGCATCCAAAATGAAAGTTTGTGTGTGTACTGTGTAAATTTATTATGTATATATAAATACGCACACATACATACTATACATAATAACATATCTAACATACTTGTATCAGCTAGAATTTTATTATTGATGTATCCTTAATAAACTCATTTTTGAACTTAAGTATGCTTTAACCTGTAATCTTATTCTGAAGCCTTTGAACAGTTTTTAACTTTTATAACCTCATTCTCTAACTTCAATATTCTTTAACTTGTATGACCTAATTTTATAATCTCTCATCATTCTTTAACCTCATTTTCAAACCTCTCGACAATCTTCTAACCTCTTGACATTCTCTGTTTATCTTATCTGTAGTAAATAAACCAATTCAATATGCTGTTTATTTTTGTCCATACTCAAACACCAACCCTCACTCACAAGATTCTCAAAACACAAGCATTCTCATGAGATTTTTTTTTTTATATATATACAACAAAACACAACCTACTTGAGTGCACTTAAGGTATGAGAATTTAGAATTACAGTCTCAGACTGAAAACATGCTTTTAGCTGAAGAAAAATCTGAACTTTTAAACCTCCAGGTTTAGGATAGCCATCCAAACACCAGCTCTGCAGAAGCTAGCCACAGAGTCAGAGGTTCAGAAGTGAGGGAGAGGAGAGGGGTGTAGAGATGGAAAAAATTCCTTTTCTTTTTACATCCGTTTATTTGGCTGCAAGTCAGAAATGCTGCAGTCTTAGTGTTATTACCCTGCCTGTGGTTTCTCTCTTGCTGTGGTTTTCTAGGCAGCACATCCTACTCTGTGTGTGTGTGTGTGTGTGTGTGTGTGTGTGTGTGCGCTTTGTATTTTTCTGTTTGTGGGTTTGAACCCTAGTCACACCAGCGGGACTGTGCCGGAGGCTTTTGAAGGAATCAGATTTGATTGTTCTATGTGGATAGACTGTTGCTGTACATGTTGTCTTTTTGCATGCAGCCTGTTTTTGTATAACGCTAATGTGTTGGATTGGTTAGAACGCATGTTTGTTCATGCTTGGCAGGCAGTCAATCTAACATAGGCACTGCTGTGTCATTTAAGGTCAGTGCATTTGCCGCCATGTTTTAAATCGTGTCTGCATTGTCAGAACATTCAAACGGCTTTAACGACTTTTCATTGTCACTGTTCCTCCCCTTTAAACTTTTGCAAAAAAACACACACACACACACACACAAAAAAAACCACACTATTGATCTTTCTGCATCATCTAAAATAGTTGTATCAGCTTTCTGCCGTTGTGTTGTGTGTGTAACAGAATCTTCATTGCTGGTTTGTGGCTAATAGGAAGGGACTTAAGTATGACTGTGTATGTGAGGTTTTTGTAATGGTGTGTTTGTGTGAGTGCATCTTTGGACGTCACTAAAGGTCACATGCATCACACAGGGCTCATTTCCAGCTCCATTTAAAGGCCAAGGAATGTATGACTATTCAGTTAGCACCATGATAGGGATGTTTTTTTTTTGTGTGTGTGTGCGTGCGTGCGTGTGTGTGTTTAATGCTAACCTCCCTGCCATTCATTAGAAATTTACCTGAAATTAGTTTTTGCAGGGTAAGTTGTTTGAGCAAACAGCACAGTATTCTAAGAAGCATAAGAATACACAGCACACAATTAACGTTAGGCCATTGAACTTACAGAAAAAATTATGCACTCGTGTGTATAATTATTTTTTAATAATTCAAAGGACTGGAGTCAATTGTTTCGCTTATATCAGCTAGTAACGGAAACTTGAGCCATTGATAGGCAGTTACTGAGCGAGAGAGAGAGAACGAGAGAGAGAACGAGAGAGAGAGAGAATGAGAGAGAGAGAGGGGGAGAATTACCTGAGTCTGTGAGCTCTCAACAGTGTTTGGTAGCAGCACCTCGAAGCTGTACTTTAAAATTGCAATATTACCACCTTGCTACTGAGAAATGTCATGCAAATTTTCACTTGTACACTATTTTAATCGAAAAAGTAAATTGCAGGTCAGTGCTGACAACAAGTTTCTGTGTGCGTGTTTCTGTCTGTGTTCAAGTGTGTAGAGAGAGAGAGTGGGAGAAAGAAAGCATGCTTTCTATAGAAAATAAAAGGTAATTTAGTGGGAAAGACATTTTTTTTTTTTTTTGTCATTTTTTTTCCATTATAATCATATTTGTTTGCTTTGACAGTGTCTTATGTGGGTTTTGGTTCGTTTGCTGGAAGGAAATAACTGATATGGCAAAGTGATATGGAACTGTAATGCGGTAGTCGACAAACCTGGAACTACTTCATAGCTGTTACTGGAAAATAATTGCATGCCTTGGAATGTTCATCAACCAATCAAAATCAAGCATTCAGCAGCCCTGTGGTATAAAAATAAATAACTCCTATATATATTGTCAGTTAAATGTTGTACATATATTATTTTTTAGCATTTTAATTAAGATTGTTAATATAACTTAACATTTAACAACTTAACAATTTAAATCATTTTAAAGGGGACCTATTATGTAAAATTCACTTTCATAAGGTATTTGAACACAGATGTGTGTCCACAGTGTGTGTGTAAACAACCAGCCTATAATGCTAAAAATCCACCCAATACTTTTTTTATAATCCCTATAAATCATAAACAGTCTCTCCAAACGAGGGGTTCCAGATTTCAGAAGCCATTCAGCATGACTGTTGATCTGCTCTATTAGCATAGATATCACCCTGAGTGAGCCGCGGCAGTCCGCCATTTCTGTTTCCTCGCTGTAGCAGCTGGAGATATACTATGTCTGCACCAAATAACATTACAAATGTTCTGTTATTGGTTGTACCAGTGAACATAAGAGTCTCCATAGACTCTCTGCATCTCAACCAATGAGGACACTGTAGCTGAATTCCAATTTATGAAGGAAATGTGACGAAGAAAGTTGGGAAAGTGTTATATATTTGCACAAATCATTTTACACTGGACTGCTTTACAAACAAGGGTCAGTTCAATGATGGATTTGCACAAAAGATTAACATGATGGTACATGCTAATCAATGAGTTGAATCAACTTAACTCCACAACAACTACATACATTTATCCACTAACCATTCAGAAACGTCCAGTTGCATTCTAAAAGTTGTAACTTCTTCCTGAGTCTCTCCATCAGTGTCCGACTCCGGTTCGAACAATGTAAAGCTGAACACCCCTACTGACAATTTCTGACATTTTGGCTGTGTGAGATTATCCAGTTTTGTTATTGTTAGCAGCTCATTTAAATGGGACACCCACAAAAACGACGTGTTTTTGCTCAAACCTAAATGGGGCAAATTTGACAAGCTATTCATAGTTTTCAGTCACGTGACTGTCGCGGAGCCCCGGAGGGCAAAACAGCCATATAACTGCAGCACAAGCCTGTCAATTTTCCATCTTAAAAACAAAAATATGTGAACAAGATGGAAGTTTTGGGCATTTGTGATCCATATACAGCACCTGCAGTGATTTCAATCACTAAAAACAGCGGGAGGATTTTTTAAAAAGCTAACGTGAAAAACACTAGGGTGTTAAGGATTAAATTAAGCAAAGTTTAACACTAATAATGGATTTGTTGATCTGGGTTTTATTTTAAATCTAGTTGTGTTGCACCACTTAAATTTAAACACAGATTAACTACGCAGAAAGACCGTTAGAATTGAAAGGCTGATCAAGCAGCATAGGCGGAGGGTGAACCAACGCCAGGCTAAAGAATCCTTAGTGCAACTCACCCTTAAAGTGCCTTAATGTACTAAACAGTGATATTAAAAGATCAAATTCAGTTTAACCCTTTATGATGATGCAGAACACGTTTTCTTTATAATGGTTGTCGATAGAAAAACGCTTAACGAGAAACCTCGTGTTGCATTAATATTCTGTGTTCATTTGTTTTCCTGTACAAAGTATGCATAATCAATAAGGCGTATATTGAATTTGGTATTTAATATCACTGTTACTACATTAGATCTTACTACAGACCTGGTTAAAATGACATGGTGGGCATTCCCAAAGTCCCTTTAAGACAAGTCATTTCACTCGGCGGCCATCTTTGAAATGCCTCTCGGGCATGCAAGTGCAACTCCTATCTCTTTGAATGGGGAAACATCAAATTCTCCAAAGCTGTTTGCCAAGCTTTCGATTAAATTTCATATTTGAAATCACCAATGAAATCTGACAACAACTGTCTCATAATTTTTTTTTTCTAAATGCTTGAATCATGACAAAAAAACTGTATTTTTTAGGATGGATCAAGCTAATGCGCAGACCTAAATGCGCGTCTCTTGTGCCTTGTTTCGGAGGCGCGCATCTGACTGTTTCTATAGAAACCGGTGCTTCTAACGGCCGCTGCAGTGACGCGATGACTTTACCAGTCGGCGACTGGCTCTTATTTTGAAGGCGGGACTTATTCCGCCATATTGCGCGTTACACTTTCTCCCATTCAAAACAATACGAGTGACACGTCTTGTGTTATTCTGTAGTCTTTGGCATTCCTTTAAGGGTGTGACATCACGTGAAATCTATGAATAAAAATGATCTGTGTGGTATTTTCAGCTGAAACTTCAGACACATTCTGGGGACACCAGAGACTTATATCTTGTGAAAAGGTACATAATAGGTCTTCTTTAAGGCTTATTGGGTCCCCTTTGGTTGAGAAAAACTGGTGTAAAGAAATACGGTTTAAATGACACAACTAATTTTATTGATATTTTTCAGTAATGAAATATATTTATCTATATTTTTTGCATTAGAGCTGTTGTATCCCCCGGCTTCTCTTTGTGAATGGGAAGGTGAGCTGTACAGTTAAAGGATGTTTGTGGTATGCCATGTCCAAAGACACACTGTATTGTTTTCCTGCACACACACTTTCTATTGTTCAGCAGCAGCTGTCTGGAATGCAGATTTCATGCACTTTGTTCATTGGACCGAACTTATAATTGCCCACATTTGTGTGTTCAACTTTTGAGTTGAGTACTTGTTTATTGTACTAAAAGTATGAAAATGTATTTTACACCCTGAAAAAAATTGCAGTTTGTCTATTGATGTTATCTAAACCTGATGTGCTCTGCCTTGAGGTGTGGTGCCTATCTTGCAGCAGAGAACAGTGTGCTTCTGAAATTTCTGGATGTCTGGTTCCTCCTAGTTCCAACTCCCACTTCCTGTTACACATGCTGACTGTAATAGCTGCTTTAGGAGCTGAGCTGGGAACCAAGGGACAGAAATGTTTATTTACAGCAAATATCCATTGTCAGGGGCGGAAGAACTGTTTTAAAATGCATGTTTTGTCCCTAACTTAAGCCAAGTCAGACCTTATTTGGACTGCGAGCGTAAGATATTTAGATTCACACACTCACGCTCAGACTTAAAGGAAGGGTAGGTCTTTACAGGAAAGCCACGTAAGGGAGGGAAGTGTTACTGTCTTGCTTTGGCATATACATCTGGAGTTATTGAGAAATTGGCACATTGTTTATACACCATTTGCCAGAAAAAAATTACTGCAATAGATTATCCTTACATAACTGCTTAAATTTGAAAGGTGCAGTGTGTCATTTCTGACCTGCTAGTAGTAACAAATAGAATTGCAATGTAATTCCCAAATCTTTTAAATCAGAATATTTGGATTTTGATGTTGTTTAGACCCCAATTTTCTTCAAAATATCTTCTTTTGTGTTCCACATAATAGGAGTATGGAACAACTGAGTAAATAAAGACAAAATTTTCAGAAATTTTCAACTATCCCTTTAAACCACCAGAGTGACACACAATTTTGGTTGAGCCAGAAATTGAAATGTACATGTTGAGCTGCTCAAACAAACATTAATATTTTGAAAGCACCACAGTGTTCACACTATTGGGTGTAATTCAAATAGATGAATTACGCACATTACCTTTAATCATTACCAATTTTCTATGTCTCAGCATTTCTTGTAGCATTTAAATAGAAAAAGAGCAGTTAATATATGATGCTTTTAGCCATGTGCAAATCACATTACAGGAACCAATGGCTGTAATCTACTGTAAGAAGCCAACTGGCCAAATGCTGATATAAAGCTGTAAGCACCACTGCTCTCATGAGGAAATAAAGTGTGGAGAGCCACTTCAGTAATCATCTATCAAAGGCTGCCTGGTCTCTCTGGGAGAAACCCCAGTTGCACTTCACTCTGAGTTTATGATCTTGTGGTTTGGAGAGGCCATGGAGGAGAGTTATGAAGGACAGAGACTGCAAACTCAGGAAGCTTCTAACAGTAAGACCCTGTCCGCTGCGCTAAGGAACAAGAAAGAACAAAGGAGACTCAATGCCAAAACAATGGACATTCCTTACATTCCCAAGACCAACACCCCCCTCCTGACTTTCCACATATTAAAAACAAAACTCTAAGACCTTTCAGACTTCAAAACTTTCCATGTGCCAGCCTCAGTGTATGGTGGTGTTGAATATGTTTTTGATCAAATTTGAATGCACAGCATTTATAGTTTTTTTTTTGTTTTTGTTAAGAAAATGTGCTGGATTTCTGTACATATACAGTATACAGAGCTCAGCATAAATGAGTACACCCCCTTTGAAAAGTAACATTTTAAACAAATATCTTAATGAACACAAAAATAATTTCCAAAATGTTGACAAGACTAAGTTTTATATAACATCTGTTTAACTTATATTATTAACCTTACTTTCATGTTATAACTTGGAGGACAAAATTTTCAGTTTTACTCAAATTAGGGTGATGCAAAAATGAGTACACCCCGCTGAAAGTCTCTGGAGCAAAGCTAAATTTTAGACTACAAATGTCTAATTTAACAAGAATTCAACCACAGGTGAGCCTAATTATTCATTACCCAGGTGTCCAGCAGACAGTTGACTATAAAAGGGTGTTAAAACCCCTTCCCATTTCATGCTGTCAGCAATGGCACCACATGGAAGAGAAATGTCACAAGACCTGAGAAAGAAAATAATTTATTTACACCAGAAAGGTGAAGGCTATAAGAAGATCAGCAAAGCTTTACTTATCAGTCAGAATACTGTAGCAAAAGTGGTACAAAAATTTAAAAAAGATGGAACTGCAACCATCTCACAGAGACGTCCAGGTCGTCCACGGAAGTTAACACTTTGACAGGAGCGTCTTCTGATGAGAAGGGTTGAAGAAAACCGGCATGCAAGTTCACTGCAGTTATCTAAAGAAGTAGAAAGCCAAACTGGGGTGACTATTTCCCCTGACACAATATGCGTACACTTCAGAGGAAAGGCATGCATGGGTGCCATCCACGAAAGAAGCCTTTCCTAAAGCCCAGGCACAAAAAAGCCCACCTAGAGTTTGCCAGGACCCATGCTGACAAAGATGAAGACTACTGGTACTCTATACTCTGGAGTGATGAGACCAAGATAAATGTTTTTGGAACTGATGGCTTCAAAACTGTATGGTATCGCAAAGATGAGGAATACAAAGAAAAATGCATGGTGCCTACAGTGAAACATGGTGGTGGCAGTGTCCTTATGTGGGGCTGCATGAGTGCTGCTGGTGTCGGGGAGCTGCATTTCATTGATGGCATCATGAATTCACCGATGTACTGCTCTATACTGAAAGAGAAGATGTTACTATCACTCCGTGCCCTTGGTCCTCGTGCACTTTTCCGACATGACAATGATCCTAAACGCACATCTAAGGCCACTGTTGGATTTCTGAAGAAGAACAGGGTGAAAGTGATTCATTGGCTCCTGATCTGAACCCAATCAAACACCTATGGGGAATTCTGAAGAGACAAGTTGAGCATCACTCTCCATCCAGCATCCAGTCTCTAAAAGAGGTCATTCTTGAAGAATGGAAAAAGATGGATGTTGCAAAATGTCGCCAACTTGTTCATTCCATGCCTAGAAGACTTGGTGCTGTCAAATCATGACAGCACCAAGTCAAATCAAATACAAAGTACTAGATGTAGTAGTTTTTATTGTGGGGTGTACTCATTTTTGCATCACCCAAATTTGAGTAAAACTGAAAAATGTGTAATCTAAGTTATATTATTAACCTTACTTTCATGTTATAAGTTAAACAGATGTTATATTAAACTTAGTCTTGTCAACATTTCGGAAATTGTTTTTGTGTTCATTGAGATATTGTTTAAAATGTTACTTTTCAAAGGGGGTGTACTCATTTACGCTGAGTACTGTATATTAGGGATGTATTGGTAGGTGACAATTATTTGAATGCTTTGGCCGATAGTACGAAAATTGGATAATCATTTTGAGATTTGCTAAAGATGTTAGATTTAATAACATTTCTGTCATGACAGCTCTCAAGAGTGTTTGGCATATGACAATGTTGATATGTTTGGTCTTGGCAGAATAGATCTGCTACGCCACTGCTGCTGCTGTTATTGCTGCTTCTGCAGTGCAATTACGGGCTTGCTACTGCCAATACATATACAACATGCTGCTGTGAGCAAGTAAGTCAGTAAAAGCTGCTTGTACAAAATAGCATACATAAATTACCCGTAGCAGATCTATACAGGTGGAGCTGGGGAAGGTGGAGGGTTTCTGAAAGCGAGTTGCAACTGCTACAGAAAATTCAGACCAGTATTTGAAGGTTAAGCAGCAAGCTCATTGGCAACTGATACAGCAGGAACCAATCAGCTGTACTCTATAAAGAATAATGTGATTGCAAGTAGATTGAGTTAAGGACCTATCAGCCTACGACATCTAGAGTTTCACGACAGAACTTTGTATTTATCAGTGTTATTAAATTATTAGTTTTAGTAAAGATTGCTATCATATAATGCTCACTTAATCTAAATGTTAAAATAAGAGAAATGAGCATGCAGAATTGAATATCCATTAACAACCGATATGGTCTATATTGTGAATTTGTAGTTAATATAAAATGAATGAATAATGTGTGAGTGAATATATGCTTATATTTCAGTGGTAATGGACAAAGACATGCTCCTTTTCCTGGATTATGTCAAGTGATCAATCCAGACAGTCCTTCATGTGTGGGTTCATCCTTTGGGGATTGCATTACAGTCAGACTGCGCATATTGAAATGGCTTCTTTTTTATTAACAGTCCTAGTAACCCAGGGCTCTGCGCCATAGGCTGCCTTGTCTCATCATGGTAAAACCGTTCTGTGGTATAACTCTGACATACTGGACATGTGGACAAGATGTAGGCCATTAGTTAGATTAACCTCTGTTCAGTTGCCAGGGAAAGAATAAACGAATTGCGGTGTTAACATGGATCTAGACTGTGAAGCTTTGTGAACTGCTTTGCATCTGTTTTAACATCTGTTATTGAAAGTTTGTTTAGAACGGTTTGTTAGTCTGCAGTCTCCCACACTTTTATTCATTTACATTATGCTCTTTTGATTGAAAGGCCACAGGGGTCATGACCTGACACATCTTTCTGCTATTTTTTTCTGTCCAAAATAGTTAGGAAGGGTTTGATGTGGCTGATAAGCTTTTAGGCCATGATGCAATTTTATATGCATTCTTTCCCCTACAAAAGTACTAATCAGAGTGAAAGAGAATCCAAAACAACAAACATGCTATTGTGTTGGAGAGCCCAACTCTTGACTGCTCCCTTCCTGGACTGGGCTTTTCGTTGTGCCCATACTGGTAAAAGCCTGGGTGATTAAATGGAATGCAGCCTTTGCGTCTCGCTTGCTTTTTTCGGGGAAGCAGGCGACCAGAGAACAAATAATGATGATTGCGCCGACTGAAAGTGGAGATGGGCGTGTGTGAATGCATGCATGCTTGCTTATTTATTTATTTATTTCACAGGGATAATACAGAATGAACTTGTTGCATATAATTTCATGCAACAGATGCTCTTTATCTATTTTATCTATTAGCTAATTTGAGGTCAAAGGTCCATTCATTTAGGGTATTTATTGATGAATGAAACATGGTACAAAGTTTAAAAATACATCTTAGTACCTGTACTTTGTTAGCACAAAGAAATTGAAACAGACTAATATGATTTAGTTATTATGCTTCTTTTTTTTTTTTTTTTGTCTTTTTCAAACAGTTTGCTTCAATAATGTAGGTAATGACATGACCAACTGGATCCTAGCAGAAACAGATATTTTCCAAATATAAATTACAGTCTGTACAAATCGCTATAGAAATGCTATATACTTGATCTATATTATTCTTGAACAAATGACTAATTGTTACTTTAGATGTGGACATGGTAATTTATGTTTTCCCTCCAATAAGACAGAGAGGACTGCTCAGGGGCTATGTTGGTTGTAAAAATAAAAAAGAGGAAGGATCTTTGACTAGAACACAGTATACAGTACTACCGACTCATCTGTGTGTGTCACCAATGTTTCTTACAATAACCAGTGACATCACACCTTAAGATAAGATCAGTTATGGTTAAACTACCCTTCTTTGCTATCATACACAATCTCAGTTCCTATAAAGCATGTAAAAGCAAAATGTAAAACTTAAACCCTGGTTAGAAATTGTCACATAAGGGCATAATCCTGGGTTAATATGTTTTTAAACCCAGAGTTAAGGCCAATTTTAAGCAATGTCCCACATTCTTGTGCAATGCTAACCTCAAATTTGTGTTGTCAAAGATATATGCCATCTCCCAATTCGCTTACTTGTTCTATGGCCTAAAAGAATGTACTCTTTTTGTAAAGAAAATGTACTTTTGAGTGTGTAGCAGAAGAATTTTTGACCACCTCCAAAGCGCAATGCGTTGTGGGTAATATTAGTTGTTAAAGTGTGCATGGATTTGCACTACAAATTTTGAAATAGTAGACCATCCGGGTACCTTTGGTACCATTTGATACAATTTGGGATGCACTAATTCTAATTTCGAATACATTTAGGACTGATAGTATGCAAATTGGGATGCAGTAATACAGTGTGATACAATAGGGCTTTTCACACATGAAATAGTTAACCCTGGGTCATTTTAAACCCCGGGTAAAATGGAATCCTGGGTTATCTTGCTTCACGTTTCACACTTCTCATAAATTAATCCTGGGTATTCATTAACAATTAATCCTGGGTATTCATAAGCTGACGTTTCACACTGTATATTCCCAAACCCTGTGTTGACGTTCTTATTTGCATATTTGTGGTGTCAGTGTCATTGATTGGATGAACGCAGCACGCGACCTGTTTACATAAAAGCTGTATCATTGCGTGTCCTCATATTGCTGACTGTAAGTTTATGCTGAATAAATTTTTTGGACTATAAAGGTAAGAGTGAAACGGTCTCTTCTTCACTTTAAAATTGTTGCATTTTCTAAAGCAATTTTTCAAATGCTAAATTTACAGTTAATATACAATATGCAGTGTTTTCATGACTGTCCAAAGCAAGCAAATATGAGTACACAATTGGTTGTCTGTTGTTGAGAATGTAGCTGTAACATTCTAACACCACATTGTTTCACACTGTACAAGGTTGGTACCGCAATACGGGGTTAACAACAAAAGCAGTACTAACCCTGCTCCGGAGCAGGGTTTCATAACTCTGGGTAAAAAGTGTCACTAACCCCGCTTCTAAATTAAAGGGGTTAAAAGCAGTGTTTAGAACGACGACAACCCAGGGTTAAGTGCAGTATGAAAAGCCCTAATGTGGTGCTATAATGTAATGTTGCTTAGCAACAGACAATCATAAATTGCCTTGATCCTTACATCATTAAAAATGGATGGCTTTGTACCGGCATTGAAATTTTCACTTCATGTGTTTAGGTTCAGAGTCTGTGGGAAATTGTTACAAATGTTGAACAATGACTTCAAACATTTTAGCTAGAGTAGTGAAGAGCATTATTTGCAGAGAGAAATATGTGTTTCAGAAGACTTAAAGGGATAGTTCACCCAAAAATGAAAATTCTGTCATTATTTACTCACCCTCAAGTTGTTCCAAACCTGTATAAATTTCTTTGTTCTGTTGAACACAAAGGAAGATATTTTAGGAAGACAGAAGATAGATGATGACAGAATTTTCATTTTTGGGTGAACTATCCCTTTAATCAGTGCGTACAGATGGACAAGCATTTATTAAAACATGTTGTGTGCTCATCTTGTGCTGTATTAGTCCAGGCAGTGATCTAGTGTTGTCAAAAGTACCAGTACTTCGGTACCAAGTCGGTACTGAAATTTTGAAAATGTGACGATACCAGCATTTCTGTAGTACCGGGAGTATCGAGTATCCGGGTATATTCGGTACGCACTGATAGGGCTGTGCCAGTATTTTATGTGAATATGACACGAGTGAAGCACAAAGCTTTGTTTACAGAAGAAATAGGCTAACAATTAAATGTGACGTCGCAGCCATGGAAACATTTTGTTTCATGCCGAATACCATACATTTAAGTTTAGTCGGCTTTGTATTCTGTTTTGCGAATCGCGATCTGGTCACTCGATTAGCAGAGAATTTAACAATATTCCATTAGTTATTCCACTGAACATGGAATCTCTGTTTCTTTTCCCAAATCTTCACTCACGCAGGGGATTATAAACATTTCTTCCTTTGGTTCGCTCTTAATTAGGGCTATTATATTCGCATTCTTTAATGTGGTGAAGTAGAAAAAACACTGTAGGACAGAAACCTTTTTGCTTGCACGTCAATTTCTATTTAACACAGTTTGTGCTTGTTATTAAACTTCATAAGGCACGTCAAGTTTATTTGTATAGCGCGTTTCTTACATGCTGGAGATTTTTAGTTTCGCTTTCTTTGGCAGGGCAAAATCCAATATAGCTTGAATGTCTGAAGATAAAACTAGCTCTTCAGACCTTTTACAACAAGTGTCAGTTGCTTGTAACATCAGGACATAACATGAAGATATTATTAAAGAGAAATGGTCTCTTTCCTGCTTGTGTCCCACATCAAAGCGCAGAGCGGTAGGCTATATGATGCATCTTTGTGCGGAAATAAAACGAATGTTTTTTTTTTTTTAGAATAATACTTAACTTTCTTATTATTTAGGTTACCATTATTTACTGATATTTATTTCATAGTTTTACAGGCTGTAGTGTGTCCTTTCACTGAAGGAATAGCTAAAATAAACATGCACGTCTGTTTCAAAATGGATGTTTGAGCATTTGTTTATTTATTTTTTTATATTTTCAAATTTATTTCATTGAGGTGTATATATACACACACAAACATACACACAAACGCTCTAAATATTTATATGTAGCCTATGATTACCATCATATTTAATGTTTTTAAAAATAGGCTAGTTAAATAAAATAGTAAAATAGTTCCAACAGATTTTCCTGTGGTACCGAAATTGGTACCGAGAACCGTAAAATACCGACTACTGGAATTTTGGTACCGTGAAAACAGTAGTGTGTTCACAAAAACTGAATACTCAAGAAAAATATGGACTGTACATGACATCGAGCAATATAACCCATAATTACATTTCTAGTAATAGTTAAAGTGAGAGTTCACCCAAAAATGCTAATTGTCATAATTTACTTACCCTCATGTCATTCCAAACCTGTATGAATTTCTTTCTTCTGTGGAATTTTAAAGATATTTTGAGATTTTTTTTTTCTCAGTGTTTTGTCGATGGGTACCAACATTCTTCTATCTACTCGTACAGATTTGAAACAACATGTTGTGAACAAGATTGAATAATGTCAGATTTGACCTTTTTGGCTTAACTATCCCTTTAAGAATTCAACTGAAGAATCCATTAGTGGGAGGTTGTGCTCCATTACAATTTGTCCTACATGTGATTGTTGGGTTTTTCTTTTATTGTCAGTGTTGTAGCTGTTAATCAGACTGACCCCATTCTGACTTCCATCAGCCCTTCTGATTTGAGCAGGAAAAGCTGTTTATTAAGCACAGCTGATATGAGTTAAATTTCATTTTATTCTCTCTCTCTTTCTCTTTCTCTTTCTCTATCTCAGGCAGTTTCTGGAATAACAAATCACACACACTGTTGCTTTTCAGATGTGCTTTGCATTGTTGTGCTTTCTACACTATTGAAAAGAGCAAGAATACATGTACCTGGCCCCATGCCCCAGGGACAATGCACTGTTTCATCTTATTCCACCAATTTGTTTCCCTTTTTTCACATACAGTATATCTTCCTCTTCTCTCTCTTTCTCTACCTCCCCTCACTCTCTCAACACTGCTGGCCGAAATTGACTGCTCTCCCAGGGAGGCAGGAAGTGGCCCTCGCATTTTTTCCCCATTCAAACAATAATAGGAGAGAATGCTAGGTATTATTTTAGCAGTGGCTTGCCGCTTTATCTCCCCCAAACATAGTTTCCTCTCCGTCTGAGCACCGCTTCCTCTCCCCCTAATGTCATTAGAGAGAGAGTGAGCGGGAGGCTGTGTGTATGTATGTGAGCGAGAGAGAGAATATGCTGTTTAGTGGACTGAATGTTTGGTCTTCAGTTGTGACTTGAAATATTGAGAGAGAGAGAGAGAGAGAGAGAGAGAGAGAGAGAGCTGCTGTTTGAGAGGGGAAGTGGGGGGAGTGTTTGTCTGTTAATTTTTTCCTGGACTAGGAATCTGGTCAGAGCCTCTGGCTGCCTCATTACAGCTAAATGACCGCCAACCTTCACTCATGTGAGCGCTGAAGCCGTTAGGGTCCTGATAAAGACTGACCACTCACTGCAGACACAGACCTCATGGTTGTCCTTTGACTCGAGACGTTTACTGGTGGTTTAAACCTGAACTTCATCTTGAACCTGAAGCTGAACAGTCTTGGATTGGATTCAACTCAGAATATTTGTTTTACTGTGAGAACATCTGGAGTTGTCAAGTGTTGTGAGTATCTCAAGAAGTTTAGTTTTGCACGGAAAACCTCAAGTGGGGGTCAAACCAGCACTTAATTCAACCTGGTTAACGTATTTCTGTTTGGTGCATTTCAGCGGAACAGTACTGCCGTGCTAAGGCAAATGCAGTAACTACACCAACACTGAAACTGAGAAAAATGGTTTTGGAGTTTTTGTTTTGTTTTTTATCAATTTTGATTGCTTTGGTAATTTTATGTTTTCTATGAATCTGAGTATATTGAGCCAAAACTGTCTCAGGACAGATAATTGTCTAAGAGACCCAATTTCAGTCATAAATTAATTTTGAGAAAAAGTTACCTTTTCTGTGTTTAAGTGTTTCCTTCAGCTGGCTGTATGGAGACTCAGATCAGCTTGGTGTTATGTTTGATGTTTTAAAACTGTTAGATCAACAGTGTTTATTGGACGAGGATGACAATGTGAATAACTACTGCAGCTGTCTTGTAAAATCTTGAATCTTTTAGGCAAATGTGGTAATTGGGATGAAATACTAATTACATTTATTGTTTATAGGTTTCTGAAAGAGACATTTACATTTTGATTTGCCTCCAGGTTTACGCTGTAATTAAAAAAAAAAAAATAGCCTCCGTTTACTAAATGTCATATTTGTTTGTGTAAATAGCATGTGTATTTTTAATGTGTATTCATTTGTTTAATTTGTTGTATTTGAGTGTGTGTGTATGTATATGTATATGTATATATATATATATATATATATATAATATATTGCTTACAATAACCTCACTCTGAAAACTGATATTAAATAGCAGATATCACTGTTTGTTTCAGAAGTGTTTTTAATGTACACTAGTTTAGGGTCAGTAAGATTTTCGGATTTGTTTTCAATAAGGATGAATTAAATTTGTCAAAAGTGACAGTAAAAACATTTATAATGTTACATAAGATATTTCATTTAAATGCTTTTTGTTTTTTACTTTCTTTTGTATAAATCTAATCCTGTTTCCACAAAAGTGTTAAAGGGTTAGTTCACCCAAAAATGAAAATTCCGTCATTAATTACTCGCCCTCTTGTCGTTCCACACCTGTAAGACCTTCGTTCATCTTCCGAACACAAATTAAGATATTTTTGATGAAATCCGAGAGCTGTCTGACTCCTCCATAGAAAGCAATTTAACCACCATTTTCACCATTTACTAAAGACATTGTTAAAATAGTCAGCGTGACTACAGTGGTTCAACCTTCACTTTATAAAGCAACGAGAATGCTTTTTGTGCACAAAAACATAACAAAAATAACGACTTTATTCAATAGTCTTCTCTTTTGTGTTATTTTCCTACGCTGTTTACGTTCAGCGCTTCAAGGTTCTGCTCAGAACGCCGGCTCAGTATTGGCCGACGCTGTGCGTGTTAGCAGCACGACGCATATGTGTGATGCTGATGCAGGAGAGAGCCAATAATGGTTCGGCATTCTGACGTAGAATCTGGAAGTGCTGAACGTAAACAGCATATGAGAATGACACAGAAGAGAAGATATAGTTGAATAAAGTCGTTATTTTTGTTTTGTTTTTGCGCACAAATAGTATTCTCATCGCTTCATAAAATTAAGGTTGAACGATGTCTTTAGTACCTTTCTGGACCTTGAAAGTAGTGGTAAAACTGCTGTCTATAGAGGAGTCAGACAGCTCTCGGATTTCATCGAAAATATCTTAATTTGTGTTCCGAAGATGAACGAAGGTCTTATGGGTGTGAAACGAAGAAGGGTGAGTAATTAATGACAGATCTTTCATTTTTGGGTGAACTAGCCCTTTAGACAGCACAACTAGTTTCAACATTGATAGTAAGAAATGTTTTATGAGCATGAAATCAGCAAATTAGAATGATTTCTGAAGGATCATGTGACACTGAAGAAGATATAATGGTTCATCGATATGATGATGAATAACGGCTGCTGAAGATTCAGCTTTGCCATCATAGGAATAAATTACATTTCATTATATATTCAAATATAAACCAGTTATTTTAAATGTAATAATAAATATTTCACAGAATTGCTGTTTTTACTGTATTTTTGATTAAATAAATGCAGTCTTGGTGAGCATAAGAGACCCAAAACTTTTAAATGGTAGTGTATAATGTCTCCTGTCCTGTCCTGTGTGTTATACCAAAAGATTGTTGTTCCTTATATATTGCATTTTTGGCTATTTCTCACTTGCTTCTATTCTTTTCTAGCCTCTCGTGGAAAGACTAAAATTATTATTAGTTGAAAAATAAGCCCTTAAAAACCATTGTTCCCTCTGGATCATTATTGCTATCTGGAATGTTTGTGAATACTGTACTCCTGTCAATGGAACTGATGGGATGTACCTTGAATCTGGGCCTTGTTCCATTAATGCTGCTACTTTATAAATTAATTGGCAGGTTTTTTTACTGTAGATGTCTTAGAAAGAACGTCAATCAGCCATTTCAGTAATCCAGTGGACAGCAGATATGAAAGCGTTCCAGATGGTGAAGTCAAACATATTTCCCTTGATTCCTGTATGTGTTTGTCAAGACTGACACTGCTTTTGGAGTATAGGGTCTTTTCTTCATTCTTGAATGCTGTAGTTTCCAGATTGTGGTTTCTTTTTGTCAGTAATTGGTACTTGGGAATATTAGTGTGATGTTATACATCTTACACTGTTCAGTCTGTACACGTCTTTCTGACTTTACTTGTATCTTGTGTTCACTTGTATCTCTGTTCTTCGAGCAGGCGCAGTGTACCAGTGATCCGTCCCCACTCTTGGCACCTGGCAAAGCTGTCAGAGGCACCCTGCACTACGGGCACTGGTGACCCCTCAGATGGCCCCTCGGCTATGCAGCTCCACTTCACGCCTCTCAGTGTACCGTGGCACTCTGGAGGTGACAACAGGTTGGTATAAATAACCATTATACAGATGATGTATTCAAGTAATCTGTATGACCATTCATCTCGTTTTAACATGTCAGTGTTTTACATTTATTTAGACACCTTTTGAAATGTTTCCATTAAACTACTAATAGCTTTAACAGATCTTTGTGTCTGTGCGAGAGGGAGAGAGATAGATCTCATTGTTGAATTTAGGGAATTTTGCTTCCAGCAAATTTCACAAGGAAAACAATCAGAGAGGAAGCTGGTGATCTCACATCTTATGTCAACATGTGGCTCAGCGGATGCAACCACTATTTTCAGACGTATGACTCAGACATTCTTCACAGATCACCAGCAGAGTGACCAAAAACACACACAAAACACACAAAAAAGCCTGTAGTACAAAACACAACATTGACGTAAAGGACTAATCTTTAACTTTTAACTTCAACTTTAATGTTTGTTTTGGGGGATTTCTTTAATGTTTTATCAACCAAATAGCCAAAATTGTCCCGACACTGCATTTTTATTTTTTATTTTTTTTTACGTACCTGAGAACAGACTTGTTTTTTTTTGTTTGTTTTGAGCGCATACAATATCTTTTTTTGATGTATGAAATTTCTTTAGTGTTTTGCCGTGGAGACTGTGAAACCTAATCACAACACCTATAACACAGAATGAAAATGCCTACATGATTATCAAATTAAAATATCTGTAAAAAATAATCTGAATTTGAGACACATAGGCCCTGTTTCTACCTGGTATTAAGATGCATTTTGGTCGATCGGATCACAAGTGGACGATGCTAAATACAGGTGTAAACAGGGTGTAAAACGTTTTGAGCTTGTCCACTTTCGACCACTTCCAGAGGTAGTTGAATACACATTTTACCGGATTGCTTTCGTAGTGGAAACTCTCATGTGGTTGAATGTGTTCGAACAGCCACAAAAGACCGCCTACTCTCCACCTACTAACGCGTAAACATTATGGGAAGCGCATGCTAGCCAGACGGGGTTTAATCTTTGTCAGCTGAAGACCCAAGTTTGGTTTGAAGACAAAATACGTACCAAGCACAATGTTCTCTCACCATTCCTGATTTCTTCACAGCTTTCGGCGTGGTATTGCAGCTATCAGAGCAGAAATGAAAGCTAATGCTCTTCGCGTGTTTTTCCATTGTCTCCGGGCGTGTTCATATGTAAATTACGTGAGCTTATTTTGTCCATTAGATTGAAAGATCTGAAAAAACCCAGTAACACTTTAGTATAGGTAACACGTATTCACTATGAACTACAACTTTTCCCTCAATAAACTCCTAATTTACTGCTTATTAATAGTTAGTAAGGTAGTTGTTAAGTTTAGGTATTGGGTAGGATTAAGAATGTAGAATAAGGTCATGCAGAATAAGGCATTAATATGTGCTTAAGAAGTACTAATAAACAGCCAATATTCTAGTAATATGCATGCTAATAAGCAACTAGTTAAAAGACCCTAAAATAAAGTGTTACCAAAAACCCATACATTTACCATACATTTACCTGCCCATAGACCCTCCCCTGGACAGAAATCAGGACAGAAGTGTTTAAAAGTTGACAAAAGAGATTAAAACACCAGGTGGAAACGGGTATGTATCTCCCTCGTCCACTCCGATCAACCAAAACGCATCTTAATACAAGGTGGAAACAGGCCCATAGTTGGCACATATAGATATAATTTGATACTGAATAAATAGTGTAAATAGTTACTTTTTGTAGACAATTGTTGAAATCCTTATGGTGATAGTGTCACATCATCTAACTTGGTTCACTTCTGTTTCATTGTGCAGTGAGCTGTCCATGCAGTGGGGCCATATCACCAGGCACTACAGCACAGACCGCAGCAGCTCAATAGGGAGTATGGAGAGTCTAGAGAATCCTCCCAACCAGGGTTACTATGACAGTCAGCTCTCTCCCATCGATCCTGTCATCTTCAACAACAAACGTGACTCTGCTTACAGCTCATTCTCAGCCAGCTCAAACACATCTGATTACACTGTTCCTGTCAAGCCTGAGGAGACCAACTCCATGGACAACCTCCTCCAGGGTCTGGGTTCTTCCTGCAGGTATCCAGACGGAGGCCAACATTCTGCCCCCAGTGGCGTTGGAAACCAGCAGGCAGAGCATCAACGCTCCAAGATACTGTCTGACAGAACTGAGGCTAAAGTCCGACCATCGTCCTATAGCTGCGAGGAGGAACACTGTGCACCACCGCAGCCACCCATGAGGAAGGATAGCTTTAGGGCTACTAGAGGCCAACCAACAGATAAACGTTGTGTGTCTGCTCCTTTAGGCCTCCCAAGTGTAAGTGGCTGCATGGTTGAAGATCAACCCCAAATCCAGGAAGTTTTGACAGGCAATGTTTATTTGAACGGAGAACAAGACAACGAGCAAGAATGTAAAGGGTGCACCACTGAAACGTATTATACCTTAAACTCTCAGAGAGACTCAGGTGGAGATTTCAAAGCAACTGTCAGTGAGAAAAAACACTTTGAGAACTGTTCAAAATCTGTAATGGCACCTTCACCTCCTCTGAGTCCCTTTTCACAAAGGAATATGGATGAGAACTTTGATACCCAACTTCAACCAGAACGTAATCTTCACTCAGCAATGCACAGACACAGTGCACCTGAGAAACTTCTAGCTTCTCAGCTGTGTATGATGGATATTTCTGGTGACAAAAGTGATCATCGTGCATCTCCAACTTGCCAGTGGTCACAGTCTCCTCTTTATCTGAGCGATACTAGTCCAAATAGTTCTCAGGGCAAGTGGGGAGCAAGCCGATGTTCCACGCCCGGTTCGGTGGCAACTTCCGAACTTGAGGATCCCAGGGTAGAGGAGGAACCTCTTGATTCTGGACAGAATCTGTGGGGGCAGCCCGGAAATCCCATGGGGAATGGATTCTCCACCACTAACTTTCAGACCAATGAGAAGAACATTGGTTCTGTAGATGTGGACACTCACCTAAATGAGAATGGAGGAGAAGTGAGGGTGGACAATGGTAATGCCACAAAGCAGTCGCAGAAACGGCAGTTTCGTAGTTCCAAGTCGCGTCGCAGAAATGAGCGTTTTGCCACCAACCTCAGAAATGAGATCCAAAGGAAGAAGGCCCAGCTGCAGAAGAGTAGAAACCCTTGTGGTGAAGAGACCGTGGAAGAAGAGGTTGCAGATCTCAACACAGAGGCAGTAGCTCCTCCAGAGTACCATCAGCCCAGACCCCAAACCCTCCCAAGTCCTCTTACCAATCCACCCACTGCCTCTGTGCAAATATCCAAACAGATACCTCAACAAGTTCTTGATACCACACAAGCTGAGGAACATTCCAGCATCAGGGTTGTGTGCGTCCAGTCATCTCAGACCCAAACTCAGATCCCTCAACATGCCAGACAAGTATGTGTGCATGTGGTGGAGGAGATAGCACCTGCAGGTAAACCACGTCGATGGCGTTGGACACCAGAACACAAGCTTCAACTTGAAACTGAGACCTCTGAGAGTAAGGAGAGAAAGGAGGCTACCGGACAGATGTGGTCTGGAAAAATGGTATCAACAAGAGGGAGAACAAGTTCTTCCAGCAGTCGTTTAGGTCGATCAGATGAGTGTGACATCCCTCCCTTTGCAGACCGCAGGAGGTTTTTTGAGGAGACTAGCAGGAAGTTGAGTCAGTCTGTAACAAACTTATCGAGTCTGACAAGTCGAAATCAGAGACTAGACAAGCCGGGTAGGCTGAACCATCTATCCTCACCTGAACCTATTGAGATGGCCTCTAACCTGGGCCGGAGAAGGTTTTCGTATCAAGATGTGCCCTATGTCAACTCACTGGACACTGGGAGACAGTTTATGAGTACCCAAAAGGACCAAGAAAAAATGATGGAGAGAGAGCATGAGAAGGAGAAAGTTAAGGAGCAAGAGAAGCTTAGAGAACAAGAGAAGCTTAGAGAACAAGAGAAGCTTAGAGAACAAGATAGGGAGAAGGAAAGATTAAGGAAAGAGAGGGAAAAAGAGCAACAAATGGTGAAGGACTGGGAGGAGAGGCAGAGGCTGCTTCAGAGAGAACAAGAACGGGAGTCTGGGAGAGAAACTGTTCGCTCTGAACACAATATGAACAGTGACACAGTTCCTCAGTCTTTGTCTCATGACACCTATCGGAAGCAGCCGCCCACACCTCAGGTTCCTTCCTCCCTGCAGTCCTCTGAGCATTTCTATAGCAACGCTACCACTAACATCCAAAAGCCTTGCTCAGCGTTCCACCCAGTGACCACCCAGCACAATCAGTATGATGGCTACCACGTAAATCCACCCTACAAGGCCAGGAGCTACACCTCAACTGAGGTAAGACTGGGAATTCAGCATTGTCCATTGTCTTAAAAAGGGATTGTCAGGGTTTTCTGATCCAGGCTCTCAGCCAACCCAGGGAACCACTAATATAAAAATGCCAGAATTTCTGACAAGCATTAACAAGCATTGCAGTACATTAAATTAGTGTTGATGTGGTTTTACCATTTACCTTACTTATTAAAGTCACATAGAAGGATGTACAAGTATTGGGGGATACCTTATGGATGCAAATGTCATAGTATGCACTATATATGGAATAGACATGCAGATGTCTTTGCAACATAGACACATTGTTATTAAATTAATATTTATGCAAGTAAGAGTAAAGCTTTCCTCTTGCAGTTCACTGTCAAATAACAACCTCATAAATTCATAATGAATAGCCTGTATATGTGCTTATAATGAATAGCCTTGATGGAAATCAAACTTTCCTGAAAGAGGGTGTGATTTGCTTTCTTTATTTTGGTTATTTACAGTTCTAAGCTTCTCTGAGCAATTACAAAAACATGTTGTGAAGCCACTGAACCACTTTTTTCAGTTAAATAGTTTTCAAGTGAAAATAGCCTAATTGCATATGGGATGGAAATTGTGGTTTAGTTCCTGTCAGAATGATACTTTCTTATGTTCTGTAAAATATTATGTATCTTCTTTGTGCATTGATTTATATGCACACTGTTAGAACTGAATAAGGATGAAACTGTTTATACTCTACTTGAGCTGTTATTTTAAGACTCTTTGGTATAGTGCCATGTAGATGGGAGTGAGACTGTTGTTTTCAGTCCTCAGTGCAGACTTATTTTAATATTAACATTCATGCAGGTCAGGATATATTGAAACTGGCCTTCCTCAGTGTCTCAAAAGGCAAAATATTGGCCAGAACTGTATAAAAATCATAAATCGGCTCTAAAACAACAGGAAGATTGAATATGTATGCTATCTCAACAGTCACTATTCTTGATGCATGTCCTTTGGTTTTGAAAAGTGTTTGGTTTTGAAATAGTTTTAAAAGTTTCATCTTAAAACGGGAATTAATGCTCTAACTGATCTCTGAGCCATTCTTATTCCTTTAGTATATTTACTGTAGATAGACAATCTTTATTGATCCTTGAGGGCAAATTCAGGTGAATTCAAGAGGGATTTTTCCTTGTTGTGGAATCAAGCCCATGCACTCTGGATGAGAATCGGAGATACTATTCACAAGGAAAGAACAGTTTGATATCTAACCCTTATATTTATTTTGCACTTTATGTGCTTATAAAAATCTGGGCTATAGATGTTTGGCACAACAGCAGTTGGAATGAACCAGTATTTGTATGGTTACATAGAGCAAACTCTTGCTTTTCTACTGTACCATTGAGCATGGCATTTAAACCCTTTTGAGAGAGACGTTTAAATGCTAGGGTTCACCTATATGTTAAACTATATGTTAAATAATAGATTGGTGAAAAGGTATAAACCTAGTTTTTAACTATAAACTATTTACCTAGTTTATTTTTTATACTGCAAATAGGGTTAGGTAAAAACATAATCTGCTATACAACATAAATGAATTTGTCTGTTAAATATATATTTTTTTAAATTATATTTTATTTTTTACTTAACTTATATTTAAATATATGGCAAATGCATTTTACAGGCCCATCCTGTGCAGGGACAGGAACAAACAAAAAAATTAAACCGAAACTACAGCTTAACAGATAGGTAAGATCCTTTACTTATATACATAATGTTATTGACAAACCTTTACCTGGAAGAAGTATAGCATAACATTTCTTATTCCACAGGGACTACCCAAAGTGTAAGAGAGGGGCTGTTGTTCCCAACTTCATGGGTCAAGGTGGCAACAGCATTACAGGTGGCTGCACTGAGGAGCATCTTTTTTCACCCCTTAAAAACCGTGCTATGTCAGAGAACGACATTCGCATGGAGACAGAAAATGTTCCTAATCACATTTCAAACACCAATGTTGGCAGAATGCGTGCGTCCACTCTTAGCGACCTTGATGAGAATGGAGTATGTGTCGGTGAAGTAAAGAAGAAAAAAGGGCCTCCGCCACCTCGTCCACCGCCCCCAAAATGGGAGCAGTTTCACAAGAGGCGGGCATCCCACCACAACCTCTTCTCCTCCCCGCCACTCTATTCCTCTCCCTCTTCCTCTTCCTCTCCACCTCGGCCACCGCCGTGCACATCCCGGCCCCCCAGCGTGCCTGAAATGACACGTCAGCGTTCCTATAGTCTTCCTCCAAGGGAGGTTTCAGAGAGCCATCACTGCTGCAGTCAAGAGTACTCGGTGGCTCCCCCCAGCCCTGCTTTTACACGTCGGGCTTTTAAACCTGTAGCCCTGCCCCCAAGAGAGAGAGACATAAACCTTCAGAACTATGACATGAGGAGAGAACTTCATCAATTTTTGCCGCATCCTGAACCATGCACAAGGTAATCCGTACCATCCAACCCCACACATATGGCAAGATCCATGATGAAGTACATCTTTTTAAAGTTTTTTCTAGTTTAAAGTACATGTGCTAATTTCTTAGAAGTGTACTCTTTGTATTCATGATGATTTCATATAGTTTTGATAAACCATTTCCAAGAAAACTTGAAAATCAAAAAAAATGTATGTGGCGTAACCATTAAGGTTATACATGAATACATGAGAGAACACATCTCAGTCTTTTTTTTTATTTTTTACGCAAATTACTGTTTGTTAGTTTTTTAAGTTTTTTGATTATTAATAAGCAGTGAAACAGTAAAAATAATAATATAAGACTAAGCCAAACTACTGAAGGTTTTATTTACTTTTATTTTATTCTATTCTATTTTTTTTTTTTTTTTTTTTACTTCATTATGATATAGGGTACCATTTATGGGGTTGGTAATGAAGTCTCTTCTGCTCACCAAGGCTGCATTTAGTTGATCAAAAATACAGTAAAAACAGTAATATTGTGAAATATTATTACAATTTATAATAATCATTTTTATTTTATTTTAATGTTTTAAAATGTAATTCATTACTGTGATGACAAAGCAAAATTTTTAGCACCATTACTCCAGTCTTCAGTGTCACATAATCTTTCAGAAATCATTCTAATATGTTGATTTGATGCTCAAGAAACATTTCTTATTATTATCAATGTTTTAAACAGTTGTGCTGCTTAACTGCAATACATGTTTGTCAGGATTCTTTAATGAATAGAAAATTTTAAAGAACAGCATTTATTTGACATATAAATCTAAATGTCTTTAATGTTACTTTAGATCCATTAATGGACCCTTGCTGAATAAAAGTAGCTATTTCTTATTATTTCAACGTTATTATTGAATGAATTGCATTTTGAATAAATTACCTTCATGTCTGCCCTCTTTTAGAATACCTGTCCATACTGCTGCAGCGTCAGATGAGCCTAGAGTCACACTGGTGAAGCCCATGTTTCCTGAGCATCGAGTTCAATGGGACCGGTCCAGTTCTCATTACCCTGCACAGGGCACTACCAGGTCTCTTGAAATCCCAGAAAACAGCTTGTCAGTTGGGCCCGTGTATCCAGAATCCTACTTCTCCATGAACAATTACCACTTGCAGCCCCATCAAGCAGGCTTCCCCGAAACAGCCCACAAAAACCAGATTATTTCCTCCCGCAGTCCCAGCAGTGTTGAAGATGGAAACCTGCCTCTGGAGACAGACATCGATGAGATCTGTGAGGATGAGCGAGCTGGAGAAGTTCAGAGGCGGGAAGGAGAGGACAGGATGGAGATGCAGGGTTTTGCTCGGCCTGTTATGGTGCTGGAGACGGACATTGACAACATGCCTGAGCAAGGGGCTCCATCGGCAAGAAGCATTAGAGGGCCGAGGAGCTCCCTGGTGGACTCCATTCTGGAGGATGATTATGGTATATCTAGGAATGAGTTGATTGGAGAGTTCTTTCCACACAGTGTAAATACAGAGATAGGTGGAGAGAGCTGGAGAGGGGGCTACCCAATCAGTGGATCAACACTAGAGAGGTACGACAATCTTCTCAATTTTCTGAACTTTAACTTTACTTTTCTTAACACTTATGTTTAAATGCCATGATAGTTATGGTTGTCATAGCATGCTTCAGTTTCGAGCCCCTAGGGGCATGGTGATGGAAAAAATATGAGATGAAAGGAAACAAATATTACGATGCTTTTGTGTTCTCTCGCGAAACTTTGCGTTCGCTCAAAAAACATTTGCGTTCCATCACAAAGACTTTTGCATAACCCTGAGAAACTTTCTCAAAAGGTTTAGAAGCAAACGCAAAGTTTCTCAGTGGAATGCAAAACATAGCATTGACTTATTTTTCTTTCCATCTCATATTTTTTTCCACCACCATATCCCTTTAGGGGCTCTGTACTTCAGAGTATTCTACAATCTACATTGTAAAAAAATATTTTTCGAAGTTAAAAAACAAAACAAAACAAAGATTATTGGAGTACATTTTACATGAAAATAGTGTTTCAGGCTTTCTACATCAAAATGTCATGTTCAATTCTATGTGTTACTTGCCATTTCTTTGTAATTATTTGTGAAATTTACTAGCAATTTCTGAGTGAAAATTGTTTCAAAGTACATTCTACACATTTTTTTCAGTGTATTATATTTTATTACATTATATCAGAAAGATTGTTACAGTACCTTTTTTTTTTTTTTTTGCTTCTGACATATTCATGACCTTTTTTCTAGGCCCTCTAGAATGGGAACATCCACAGCACAAGTCTCACGATCAACCTGTTATGACACATCAGCTGAAAACGTGCAACTTCTTGCCAAGATTCGAGAGATCTCAGAGAGGAAAGAGGAGGAGGAAGAACTCAATTATAAGGTGAAAGATTCAGAAATGTATGGGTCGCTTATTACACACTTTGTAAAATTTTTCACTTTGGTGTAATTTCAGATATGGCCCCAAAGTTCATGGACACTTTACTGAAGTACTAACTTCACTTTTCTGGGGGTTTTTTTAAGTTACTTTTATAACTCGAGATGATCTTTTGGATGTGTGAAGTCAGTTCCTATTTAGGAGTGTATCTTTAAAAAATTATTTATCAGTTCATTCACTATTAAAATTGACACAAAGAGCCCTGTATTAACATCATGTTAAAAATGTAGTTAAGTAAAACAATAAATAAATCTGTATCTGTATTAAATCTGTATTTTAAAAGTATTTAAAACTGTCATACATGTGTGGATATACACTACTATTTTCTCAGTCTCTTATGCTCACCAAATCTGCATTTATTTGATCAAACACGCAGTAATATTGTAAAATATTTTATTCATAATAGGTATTTTATAATTTAAAATAACACTTTTCTGTTTGTATATATTTTTAAATGAAATTTATTCTTAAAATGTCAAAGCTGAATTTTCAGCATTATAACTCCAATTTTTAGTGTCACATGATCCTTCAGAAATCATTCTAATATGTTGATTTACTGCTTAAGAAACACTTTTTATTATAAATCTTAAGCAATTGTGTTGCTCAGTTTTTTTGTGGAAATCATATTTTTTTAAGATTCTTTGATAAATAGAAGTCATATATTTGAAACAGAAATCTTCTGTAACATTTTAATTGTCTTTACCGTCACTTTTGAGCAATGTAATGTATCCTTGCTGAATAAAAGTATTAATTTCTTTCAAAAAGAAAAAAGAAAAAGTCTGACTGACCCCAAACTTTTTAACTGTAGTGTATGTGTGTCTATATATATGTGTGTGGCATATATATATGCCACTTCTCATAGTGAATGTTTACATTTACAGAAGCAGCTGATGGAGAGCCTTCGTAAAAAGCTGGGTGTCCTGCGTGAGGCACAGAGAGGCCTGCAAGAGGATATTCGGGCCAACACTCAGCTGGGAGAGGAGGTGGAGAGCCTGGTGCTTGCTATCTGCAAGCCCAATGAGGTGGACAAATATCGTATGTTCATCGGTGACCTAGACAAAGTGACCAGCCTGCTGCTGTCACTTTCTGGAAGGCTGATTCGAGTGGAAAGCGCCTTGGACTGTGTTGACCCAGAGACCGGCCACCACGAGAGGGTGAGGAGAGATATACTGTTGCAAAATGTTAACTATATTATCACCCAGCGATATATGTTAATGTCTGCATGAAATGGAAGTTGTGATAGTTTTTTCTTCCTTATTGTCAAGTCAAGTCACCTTTTTTTATATAGCACTTTTTACAATGCAGATTGTGTCAAAGCAGCTTTACAGTTATAACTGGTATATAATTTGGCTGCACAGCAGCTCTTAAAGAAAATGGTGTCATTGTCCAGCTTAAGTAAATTCAGTATTGATTCATTCCGATGTAAGAATCAATAGTTATTAATTTAGTGATGTCATCATCCAGCTCAGTTCAGTTCGCTTACAAGGGTGTCAATGCAGGCAGATCAGAACATTGTTGAATATCAAATGTCAAGTGTCCCCAACTAAGCAAGCCAATTGTGACACATATCTGAGTGAAATAGCTTCTTGGTTAAGAAAAGATGTAGGGTGAGACATGATTATGTTCATCGGGAATTGATTGAATTGTTGGATGGTAATGGTTTGCTATAGAGGAGGGTATGCATCGACGTCACTTTCCTGGCGGAACACTCCCCCTCAGCCAGACTGAGTGGCAAAAGAGCCTGCTGCATGACTATTTAATAGGAGAAACTGCGAAAACGCGAGTAAAACAAACATTTATCAGTTTAAACTAAAGGTTGGACTCGATACAGTTTTTCTTACTGTACTTACCAAAGATCCATGGATATTGACATGCAGCCAGGAATTGCGTTTTCTACATTTATATGTGCCTGATTTCAACGCTGGGGAAATACATTAAGCAAATTTCCCTGTGAACGCTTTATATAAATACAATATACGTAACGTCCGAGTGATCACTTGTATCAATGTTATATATATCGTCATTTCGTCCAGCCCTAAAACTTGTATAGTTTTTGTCAGTTTATTTAAAAAACATCCAATTGTACAGAAAATAAGATGGCAAATATTTAATTGATGAGTTGTCAGTACAATATATAACAATACAATATATAGGGTTTGATTTTACTTCAAAATTCAACATATTGACACACAATGATAACTGCAAATCCACGTTTCGCTGCCTGGAGTCCAGTTGTTTCTGTGAATTGCAGTGATCCATTTGCCTCTCTTTTCTGTAGCTTTCAGCAGTCTGTAAAAATGTACCTCAGATTTCTTGTCAAACCTATTTGTACAGTCAGTCTCAAAGCTCTTTCCCATTTTAGATGTGTTTTTCGCGCCATTCACGCTGAAAACCAATGCTGTGGCGTTACTGTAGTCACCACGGCTGCATACCCTCTATTGTCATGTGAGTGACAGGTTTTCCCGCCTTCGCGCTAATAAACACTTCATCAGAGAAGAGAAGAGACTGCAGGAGGGAGGGGAAGTTATTTGGAATGAAGGCACATTTATTAAAAAAAAAATTTCAATTCAACTCTCTTCATTGAATTTGTTTTGCTTGAAGCTGCCTCCTTGTCATTTGTACACACTGTCACATAGCAGCTTTTAGACATTGTTCTGTTTTTTGTTATAAGTCAGAAATGACAAGGAGGCAGCTTCACGCAATACAAAGTCAATGGAGACGGTTGGGTTGTTTTCCCCCCCGGTGGGCATGGTTTTCAGATTATGACGCGTTTCGCTCTGTCTCTATAAGGCAGGGTTGCCAGGTTTGCAAAACAAAACCAGCCCAATTGCTATTCCAACCCTCCCAGTCACATCCAAAACTAGCCCAATCGCGTTCCGGGGCTCAACACTTAAACCCACGGACTAAAAAAAAAAGTAACCCAATTCCACAGGAAAACCGCAGACTTGGCGACACTGCCATAAGGCATGAAGATATTAAGATATTATAAACATTAACAACATGATTTTCTGTAAAGCTGCTTTGAAATATCATCATCAAAGCTTTATTAAGGACACACATGGTCCAAAAACACAAACAATAAAACAGACAAATACAAAAAAAAAATCCACGATATCACATATAGGCTAAAACGGCAATGGTTCCACATACTGGAGAAGAACCTGACTGAACTTGGTGCCAGGTTCGTCAGTGTTGAAATTATCCTGTTTGCAGAGTCTGATAACCTAAACATACATCTGTACGATATTGCACAGCACAGCAGGTGGGCACGCCAACACTGACAAACATTTGGCTTGCACTGCTCCATCGTGGCACCTTAAGCAACAGCTCTCGTTCCATCATAATATGCTACATTGAGTTTAAGCATGCTGCTCTTTATGTGGCGCCGCCACAAATGGGCAGTATACACAGGAGTACAATATGATCTAAAAAGTGTAGTCTTCACAGATCCTGAACACATACTAAATTTGTGAATCAGCATATTAGCTTGTGCATACATCGTATGACACTGTCTGTAAATGTCCCTATCATCTTCATTTATATAATGTAAAGTATTAAGCCTCATCACATACTTTAAGGACAATACCAGACAGAGAGAAGTCAAGATATGTATTTTATGTAAGCGCTATACAAATAAAATTCACTTAGATACAGTAACATCTATTTTTTCCTTCTACATGTTTGCTTTTGTTTGATTTGCTTAACATTTTATTCAATGGCCATGTCTTATTCTCGCTGCCTCTCTCGTTCTTTCGGTGATGTTGTAGCTACAACTTCTGGAAAAGAAGAAGCAGCTGCTGGTGCAGATGGGAGAGGCTCAGGAGCTCAAGGAACATGTGGACCGGCGTGAGCAGGCTGTGGGCAGGGTGCTGGGATGTTGCCTGACCCCAGAACAGATGCGTGACTACAGTCACTTTGTGAAGATGAAAGCGGCCCTACTAGTAGAGCAGAGGCAACTGGATGACAAGATCAGGCTCGGCGAGGAGCAGCTCAGGGGACTTCGAGAGAGCCTCGGCCTGGGGCTGGGGGTCGGTCTGGGGTACGGGCATTACTGAGAAGTGCTTTAAATAATAGACATTATTTTAAGATTACTGTTTCTATGTCTAACAGGATTCGAATTGGACTTTGTACTGAAAAGACATTGTACTGCAGTATGTTTCAAAGAATGGACATTGCATTGATTTAACAACTGAGTACAGAAGAGCACAACTACCACAGAATGATGTTAAATTTGAAAACACTACATCACTACTTGAAGTTGTCTGTTAGGACTTCAGCTGCACTAATAAACGTTCAGTAAAGTTTGCGCTTACTCAGTTAACCTCAGTCACCGCCAAAGAACGCATGTGTGCGTATGCTTCTCATTGAATACAGCAGGGGGAGTGTCCATGCACTGCTATTTATTTATTTATGTGTGTATATAATCATACACACAATATATATATATCCCTGTCAGTAAATTAGAGAAACCTGGATTCAAGGTCACATTGCTTTAACACCAATTTACAGCCTTACTCTGCTGCATGTATCTGATTTCTTTCCACTCTTTGGCATGATAAACATTGTTTCGTTTAAAATGTTTTGTGAAGTATTTGTATGTACATTGAAAATGTGTACATAGTGGATGCTAAAGTGCGTCTTTAAGTCACAGAAGTTTCATTCTGTCATAACTGGAACTTTTCTTAAATGAAACATTGTGACCTGTTATCGCAGTGTTTTCAAGAAGTGACCTTTTTTTGTACTTAAATTTCATATTTAGTATGCCTTATAGTACTTGTTACACTTTTCTCGGATAATTATTATTGCCAAAGATAAAGTTTGTCTTTGTGAACATTAGAAGATAAATGTGCTGTGCCTGTTTTGAGGAATGACATGCAGAAATGTTTTGAGAAAACCAGCCTTGCCTTACCAAAGCCCTTATATAGACGTGTTTCCTTTGAATAAGAGTTTTTAGTTAAATGAGATGCACTGTGTTTAACCTTACGTATCATCTCACACGCTGACATGGCAACTTTTGAGGCGATTGCTACTAGATTTCCTTATCTTTTTGAGAAACTGGACATTTCTCTAAAAGGAAGGAGAATGCTGCTTCATTGACCATTTACCGCCTTGAAAGTCTTTATTTTATTTTTTTTTGCAAAACAAAGGAACATGAGATGAAGATTAAGGAAAGATTAAGAAGCGAGATATATAGTTGATTTGTATTTGAAGGGTTTGCTGTATAGGAATGAAGAATGAATGTAAGTATTTGGTTTCAAAAATGCAGATCAAGAAGGCAAATGTGCCTTAGTGCTTATTTTTGCTGTTTTAATTTTTGCTTTACTTTGTATAAACGTTATAGTTTATTTACTATAAACTCTTGTTCATTTGTTGTATCATACATTGTAAACAGCTTAGCGCTGGAGATGAAAGGAAATATTTGGTCTATTGATAATTTCATCCTGTTTTTTTTTGTTTTTTTTTGTTTTTTTGATTGAAAAGATTCATTGTAAAACGTGTACAATTAAAAATATCTTATCAGGGTTATGCCTTTGTTTTAAGTTCATTCTGAAAAAGTTAGGTAGCTAGCTGACAACATTTTAGGGACTTGACATGCTGTGTGGTGTTGCATGATATACTCCTAATATTTTGCTAATTAATTTATAATTATGCATGAAGATTTTAGAGGCTGTGGAGTATTTGCATTTTAAAAATACATCACATTGTTTGTTTGAACATTAATAATCATTCTAATGTTTGAGATGTGACTTAATAGGTTAATAGATAGTCTTTACGTAATTAATAATTAACGAGGGTGTTGATTGGATGGAAGGAAGTGCGAACGTGAGCTTGAAGCTACTTGGCGGGAAACGTAAAGGATAAATAAAACGTGCAAGCATTGTTTTTTACTCACAGCTCTTCATTGCTGGTTTACAATAAGCTACATGATGTTTGGCTTTGTACGAGCTCTCAGAAGCACGAGATTTACTCCACGACAGCAAGCGTTTACCCCGCGTTTCTACATTACCTCTAAATCTGCAAAAAGCAAGGTCGGCGTTGTGGTAAGTTCAACGGGAATGCAATAATAAAGGGAAATCAAGAGTAATTTCCATGAAATAGTTTTTCCGAACAGTTTTTAGTTTAAAACACGAGAAAATTCTTATGTAGAAAAATTGAGTGAGTTTTTTTTTTTTTTTTTTTTTTTTTTTTTTATATATTTATTTATTTATATATATATATATATATATATATGTTTTAAACATAACGCCATTAGCTCATGTTTCCGCTTTTTGTGTTGGTCAGATTGTTGAAGCCATGATTCATTAAACTAATTTTGAATCTAAATGATTATTTAACTATTAAAATGCTCTCAAACAGTACAGTGCTCTTCTATGAACTTCCTCTCGCGTAGATATTGCGTGCTCTTGCACTAGAAAGCTCCAGGATTAAACGTTGTTTAAAGTGATCAACCAATCAGAATAGACTTCATCGACGAAAATGCTAAATGATATATTATTGGTCGAGCTTGAACTGCAGCTGTTATTCTTTTGACAAATAAAGATCTTTAGTTTCTTTAGTTTAATTTTTAACAATAATTAAATGTTGCTTAAAAATTGCTCAGAATGGGGCGCTTGAATGATTTGTACATATAAATAACTTAGTCTGTCTAGCTGCCAGAGGTGTAAAGAGTACCTGAAAACCATACTTGAGTAAGAGTACTGATACCTTACATTGAAAATGACTCCACTACAAGTTACAAGTACCCAATTCCAATACGACTTGAGTAAAAGTCTTAAAGTATCTGATTTTAACAGTATTTAAGTATTTTACTCATGCTGAATATAGGCTCAGAGATGCACTAGTCCTGAGAGACATACCAGTGAAAATAAGAAACAATTGATTTGTAAGATGAGAAATCAAGTTTATTTTCTAAAATAAAAATAACACTGAACCTCAATGTTGCAGTAAATCAAGGTCGACAACAACCTTTTAAACGTCTACAAAGTCTCAGTTGAGCTCAAGTGTACAGAAAGGCCATAAATATACCAATATTCCTTCAAAATGGTCTTGTCAATATAGCGGATAAATAAAACAATGTTAAGTAAAATTAAATGGTCAAAGTCTACTGTATGTGCTGGTTTGAGCCTCATCACCAGCTGCAGTCATTTCCTCATCTAATAAATCAAACATCTGCGATCAGCAATTACCTGCTAATGCACTCACATTCACGTAAAGTATCCTTGTTAGCTGCCATGAAAAATGTAATTTGTAATTGCATAACTCATCACAAGTGTAGTGGAGTAAAAAGTACATTTACTTGCTCGAATGTAGTCAAGTAGAGAATAAAAGTTGCCAATATCTTTGATACCCAGTACAACTACAAAGTAGCTAAAAAGATACTTAAGTACAGTAATTAATTACATTTACTCAAGTACTTTACAGCTCTGTAGAGACAATACAGGTCCAACCCCTCTGAAACGATTTCTGTAAAAACATTATATGGCTCCTAAGATACACTGCAATTAAAAGTTAAACGTTATGTCAAATTACATTGCAATCAATTTTTAACTGGAACAATTACAATAATGGGTAACAATTTTGTTTCCTATCAAATCAACATCGTACATCAAAATAATGCCATACTTGTGCAGAAAAATTCAAGTTCTTGGTTTTGTAGGTTGTTGACCCGAATAGAGAACTGATCGGACGTATTAAGTCCATTTTGTGAACAAGTCCAGTTTTGTAAACCTGTTCAACTATTTTTTTTTTTTTTTTTTTTTTTTTTTTTTAAAAAGTTAATTCACAAGTTGGGCATCACTTGAATGCATACGTGGGTCTATAGGTTTTCATACTTGCCTCCCTTTTTTTTTGGCAAATATTGTGTACTCAGGCATATATCCTTCCCCTCACACTTTTAGGAGAGTGTATTTGTGATGGCCTTTCTCTCTATTGCTGTCCTTGGTCCGGCTGGATGGATCCTGTCCAACTCGTCTGACTCCCACAGAAAAAAGCAATGAGGAAGGAGATTGATGCCTCCAGCTGGAGATTAGATGCTTCTTTTGTAGTGTAGTGGTTTGAGTTGTACAGGATTCCAAAATGTAATTGATGTTTCCCAAACCTACTTTAGATAACCTTCAGACTGTACAAGGCATAAAATGTAAAGTGAACACTTATATCATTGTGACGTCTAAGATGAAATTAAACCAATTGATTCAATGGTGGTCATTCTTTTTGTTACTGGCTTGGATCCACTTCTGATTCCTGCCTCTGTCGTCACATTCACAATTAATGAAACAACCACAAATTCACTTTAGTCATGTGAGGTGTAAGTCCCTTTAATAAAACTCATGAAAGGCAGTGTAACAAAGGGAAAACACTAAAAGCAAGTTGACAACATTTACAACCACAAAAAAACCTACTGTACAACCCTAATGATGCTGTCTGATGCAGTGTCTTTTATTTCTTTCTGAGATTAAGAGCCTTAAGTTTTCTGTAATGGGGGGGGAAAAAAAAAATCATTTTGTAATGAGTGGAAAACTGCAGTGAAAACTTTATTGTGATTAATTATAACAGAGCCTCGCATACATATGTATGACTCAACTTGGCTGGAGAGCTGGGATGGTTTCTTCACAATGGAACCACAGAATATATAGAGTATCACTTATACAGGATGTCATAGTGACCTGGGCGGTAGAGCAGGAAGATGCGTGGCTCACTTCCTTCAGGGAAGATATGATTGTTCACTGTTCCACCCTCTCCTCTGTCCATGTATTCCACTAATATGGGCACATTCAGTGCCTGTGCTAAGGCAATGATATGGATGTGGTCACTTTCTTTTGACATGGGTTCCACCTCCTAAAAAAATAAAACATTGATTATTAGGCCAAGTATAACTGGTAACTCTTTGAATCCTGATTAATGTAGCTCAACAGGGCCGTTTCCATGCATAGGCACCTCAACGCCCATGTAAACATTTAAGCAAAAATTCGGCACATACTAATTTTTACAAACATTTGTCCAGAAAACATGAAACTCTTCCATTCATACGTGGAAACAGGGCTTGACATTAACTACTTCTGCTCACCAGCCACTGTAGCTAGTGGTTTTTCAAAGTTACTATCCACTCAGCATTTTCACTGGCCACAATTTTGACATCAATACCATGGGGAAAACTGCCATATAGATATTTTTAATATTTCATAATTTGGCAGCAGGTATATTAGGCTACTGTCACTTTAAGACCTGACACACTAATCCACTATACTATTACACATGGTTTTTTTTCTGTTTACATTCACTTAAAACATAACTGTGTTTTAGGGCAAGACCACCCTGTTTGTAAAGCAAATCATGATTTGTTGTAGCAAGAGCGTGCTTTGATTTGTCAGTGCAATAGCTATATTGGCTTAAAGGGTTTGTTCAACCAAAAATGAAATTTCTGATATTACTCACCCTCATGTCGTTCCAAACCCATAAGACCTTTGTTCATCTTTGGAACACAAATTGCGCACAAAGTATTCTCGTCCCTTCATAACATTAAGGTTGAACCTTGTCTTTAATACCTTTCTGGGCCTCAAAAGGTACAATAATGTTGCTGGTTCAGAAACCCTCGGATTTCATCAAAAATATCTTAATTTGTGTTCCGAAGATGAAAGAAGATCTTACAGGTCTGGGACGACATCAGAGTGAGTACTTGATGACAGGAATTTCATTTTTGGGTGAACTAACCCTTTAAGTAGATGGAGGGTGGAGTCCACTTATTTGTGGATTTGTCTGCATGTCTTGACACTAGGGGACTCATTTATAAAATGTTGCGCAGAAACCGTCCTAAATTTGATCTTACAATCATTTCTCTGATGTGCGTACTTGTGATTCATAGAATGAACGTACACACAGAAAACGAGCGTACGCCTCTCTTTCAGATGTGAAATCTATAAATTGCAAATGATCTTGAACTTGCGCGCAGCTGAATGGTTTCAGTTCTCCGTGTTTTAAACAACACTAAATTAATGTCATTTACATATAAAAGATCACCAAACTTCATCCTAATCCTTGGCAAACTGCAAGAATAGCTTAGATTTCCAAAAACCTGCAATAATCTGACCAGGAAAAGTGTGTACGTCTGCTCAGACCCTGACGTGGCTCTAAGCACTTTTCCACGTCAAAGACCATTTTTATAAATATGAGCATTGGCGTGGATTTAAGCGTACGCACACTCTAAGATAAAATCTGTGCCCTAGAAATGTTTCAAATTGTCAAAAGTTTAGCTGTTGAGGAGATGAGAGAGCAAGAAAGCGCAGCTGGTATTGTGTATCTATTCTAGGGAAAATTAGTATAGGAAGCGTTTCAGATATTTCAGTGTCGATATGTATCGAAAAAAAAAAAAAAAATCGATATTTTTGACAACACTACATTGCACTTATCTCAGATGCCATTTTAAAAGACTACAACTGAAAAATGTATATACTATATATAAAATTCAACCTGCCAAAGTGGCTAGTAGGAGTGACTGCATTACACGCCACTGCTGAAATCCACCTGCATTTGGTGGGTTGGCGGGTGTCAATGTCAAGCCCTGTGTGGAAATAAAATCTAAAGGTCAGTAACATACCGACTCTTATGAAATATTTTTTTATAAAAAATATCCTTATCCTAATCAACTAATATACACTGATGAGCCAAAACATTATGACTACTCACAGGTGAAGCGAATATCGTTGATCATCTCCACATATTAAGGTCTGGGTAGATTAGATGGTAAGCAAACAATCGGTTCTCGTAATCAACATGTTGGATGCAGGTGAAATGGGCAAGAATAAAAATCTGAAAGACTTTGAAAATGGCTAAATTGTTATGGCAAGGCAACTGGGTCAGGATTTCTCTGAAATGGCAAGACAGCGGTATCAACAGCGGTCCAAGGAAGGACAAACCACAATCCGGCATCATGGTGTTGGGCACCCAAGGCTCATTGATGCATGAGGGCAACGAAGGCTATCCTGTCTGGTCCGAGCTGGACCAGACAGGATAGTCTACTATGGTATAAGTCACACAAATTTTAATTATGGTGATGGGAAAAATGTGTCATACCACAGTGCATTGCACTCTACTACATATGGAGCTGCGTAGCCGCAAACCAATCAGAGTGCCTATGATGGCCCTTGTCCACCATCAAAAGCACTTACAATGGGCATGCGAGTGTTGGAACTGAACCTTGGAGCAGTGGAAGAAGGTCGCCTAATCCAATGAGTCCTGTCTTCTTTTACATCATGTGGACGGCTGTGTACATGTGTATCGTATTCCTGGGGAAGTGATGGCACCAGGATGCACCATGGGATGACGACAAGCCGGTGGAGGGAGTGTGATGCTCTGGGCAGTGTTCTGCTGGGAAACCCTGGGTCCGGCCAATATGACACGTGCCACCTACCTAAATGTTGTTGCAGTCCAGGTTCACCCCTTCATGACAATGGTGTTCCCTGGTGGAAGTGGCCTCTTTCAGCAGGATAATGCACCCTGCCACACTGCACACATTGTTCAGGAATGGTTAAAGGAACATGAAGATTTCAAGGTGTTGCCCTGGCCTCCAAATTCCCCAGATCTCAATCCAATTGAGCATGTGTGGTATGTGCTGCATCAACAAGTTTGATCCACGAAGGCTCCACTTCACAAACGACAGGACTTGAAGGATCTGCTGCTAACGTCTTGGTGCCAGATACCACAGGACACTTTCAGGTGTCTTGCAGAGTCCATGCCTTGGCAGGTCAGTGCTGTTTTGGCAGCATGCGGAGGACCAACTTCATATTAGGCATAACATTATGCCATAATGTTTTGGCTCATCAGTATAGAAGTTCCACTGAAAAGTACATTAAAATTAACATGTCAAAAACAAACTAGCTCACAAGTAATAATCTTTTCACCTGCTGGCAAAACTCTTTGACAGAGCGGCCACCCTCTATGAAGTGCTGAAAGAACACATGCTCCCGCTGCAGGTATCCAGAGGTGAGAAGCCTCAGGTAAACCACTATGTAGTCAGACACGCTCTGGTCATTGAAGGAGTTCAGCAGCTCTCCAAGTGACTGCTGCTTTTCACACAGCTCAATCAAGTCCATGAACTGACAAAGGAGAGAAACCACAGTAAGCATCAACTTATAACACAGTCAGCATGATTCAAGTAAAATCACAGGATTTAAGCCTTGAGTTTTGAAAAGAAGAAGAATGCATAGTTTAATTGTGTTTTTAAAGGTTCCTAATTTTGTTTTGGGGTTTACATGCATCAAAGGTCAAAAAACACTTTCATTTTCTCATAATATACATTGCACATCACCACATTTTTCAATGATTCTCGAATGACTCGTCCAAAGATTCAGTCTCTCTAAATCCCTCCTTTCCACGAGCCTGCTCTGCTCTGATTGGCCAGATGGCCCAGTCTGTTGTGATTGCTTACAGCGTGTGTCGGAAAACAAAACACCCATTACCATATCTGAATTACAGCTCCAGCGGCTTCCTAAAGAGCTCAGTGATTTTACACAATGTAAAGACAGTAACGATGCCGTCGATTTTACCATATCAATTCAAGCGCAAGTCCAATTATGAAACATTGAAAGAACTAGTTCTTCAACCCGAACCTCCATCGCAAGGATGACTTGAGCAGGACGTTTATGCTACTCAGTTTGTCACATTATGAGATGTTACGACTATACTTCCTCACTATCAGCATTAACAAGTGTATGTCCATCAACAAACCGATGTGTATATTTCCAATTTATTGCGGTGCACATGTGGGAACTGTATCATTAACTGTATCAATTACAGTGCTAACTTTAGCCGAGCACTAATGTGAATAAGTGATGTAACATTAAAGTTTGTAAAACAAATCTTACTCCATCCTTTATCATTACTCAAAGTACTAAGAACAACAGATAATCTGCATTAATGAACACAGCTTTAGGTAATAGAGTCCAACAGCTGATTAGCAGAACTATTTCAGTAAGACAGTAATAATGTGAGTTAGCTGGTTAGCCGGAGACCTACACATTATAAAACACAAAACTACGTATTGTAAATCCCATTTAGACCTCACAGAGATTTGAGAAGGAATCTTCAAATGATTATACTGCTGTTGTATTGCTGTGGTAAGTTTAACCACTGATTCTTTACATCCTCATCCTTTGGAAGTGTGTACAAAGAGAATTTGCTTTTGCAGAGCAGAAAACAGCATCTTCTCGACCTGAGAACAACACGAACCAGCTACAGTTTTTGAGGGCGGGTCAAAGTAGATGTTGTTTGTGGGCAGCCAATTGAAGACCATAGGTTGGCATTATGCAAATGTGTTACTGCGTTACGTATGCAGGTCACGGAATGAGACTGGAATTCTTGACGACTCGTTTAGGCAGTTCAGAGTCGATTCTTTCTTTTGGGAGACAAATTTATTTATCGTGCACTTCCGAATTTACAACTTTGCAGACAGCTAGAGTTGTCAAAAGTTGAAATTTTAAAAATGTGACACTTTGAGCCCTGTTAAGCGGATTCATAAACACCTCTGAATGGCCATTGTGTGTATGGCTCATCGAATATGTCTGTGATTGGCTTCAATGATCAACGCTGTAAAAACGTTGTAAACAGTCATCAATTAAGCTCTTCACCAAGCGCTTACACAGATACACACGGGAGCATTTGAAAGCAGGCATCTATCGTGGACCAGTCCGCTGATAGACGGACTGCTTTCAAACGCTCCCGCTTTCAAATTCAAACAATTCCGTGTGCTTTCAAACGCTGCCATGCGTTGAACATTGTAGCCAATCACAGACATATCCGATGAGTGCGTCAACACAATCAGTCAGAGGTCTGATTGAGAGGTCTTTACGAATCTGTTCCAAAGCGCTCAAAGCATCACATTTTTTAAATTTCAGTACAGGCAGGTACCAAAGTCGGTAGTTTTGACAACTCTACAGACAGCTATATTACACACTGCATCAAAGGTAATATTCAAAAAAGCATAATAGGGGCACTTTAAATAAAACATTTTCAAACTCACAGTGTTGTGAAAGTCCTCAATAGTGAACTCAGTGAAGCCTTGGTTTACAAGGTCCAGTTTGCTCTTAGCTGCCACAGCTTTGAACCTATAGCGCCAAAATTGAGACAGGATTGATAAATAGGCATTCAATAAACTGGATATCCACTGCTAAAACAATGACAGAGCAAAACAATATACACATATATACAAAATATATACAAAATTGCACTTCACGTAAATGCGCTTGCTGCTATCTCCTAAATTAGTGTATAATTTCCAAACAAAAGCAATGGTATCTGCTTTAAGCAACCCAAAAAACAGTAACACTACCTTTGCAGCTCTTTGCTGTCTTCCAGTAGTGTCTCCAAATGTGCAAATCCAAAAGCTCTGTAGAAACAATTTCCATCCGGCCGTGTCTTCCGAATGTACGCATACTTTTTGTGAAGGTCCTGTGAATAAGACGCATGTAAGAGAAACAGTTTTACAGAAGGTTTCAGGCACTTGCTAAGTAAGCTCATGAAACTGTAGTGACCTTTATCTTGAGCTGGTAAATGGTGTCCTCTGCAGCATATTCACCCTGAAGCACAGAGAGATCTTGTATGTCCGACACTAAAGGGTTAGTGGTGGCTATCTATTAAAACAAACACAGGAAATTAGAGGGTTAGTTCATTTACTCACCCTCATATTGTTCCAAACCTGTGTGATTTTCTTTTTCTCTGTGGCATATAAAAAGGGCAGAACGTTACTGCTCTTTTCCATACAATGAATGTGAATAGGGAAAGATGCTGTCGGTCTCTACAAAAACAATACATATGACTTCTGTGCTATAGTCTAAAGGGCAGTTCACACCAAGAATGATAAATATAATGTTAATTTTTTTTTTTCTTTTCTTTAACTTTAAAGAGAATAACGCAGTCAAAACCACAACTATAACAATATCACAGAGACACATTGATGAACCATTTTACAGGCAATTAGAATACTATGACTTTAAAGAGCTTGAGCATTTAAAGCAGCAGACAACAACATAAGTGCAGCGTGCTTAGAATAAACAGAATATTATTGTCCATTGGTGTGTTATAGTTATTGTTCTTGGTATCAAAATGCCTTAGGGCAATTCCATTTGATGATGTTGATGACAGAAATTACATGCTTCAGCTTTAAATTCTAGATTGTTCAAAGCTATCAAAGCCATGGTAGGTTTAGATGACTACAGCGTACAAGTTGTATAGACTACTTTCAGCCAGGGTGCTTTCTTATTTTTGGAGTGTGACAGCCCATTTAATTGTACAGAATTAAAAAACAGCATCAACACTGCCTAACATTTCTATGACAGAAAAAAAAAATATATATATATATATATATTTTTGAGAAGAGGGTGAGTAAATGATCACAGAATGTTAATGTTTCAGTGAACTATCACTTTAGATACATCTTGAGAAGAACTCTATTCATAATTGAAATAATAATAATAATAATTTGACAAGACATACACAAAATCATCAGCAATTTGTTCAGTAACAAACATTTACCATATATCTACATTACAAGGCTACTTTTAAATGCTGCATTGAGTCATTACTCTGATCCCTCACCTCTTGCTGAATGCGGTCCTGCTGTGCCATAATGGCTTCGTCATGTGCAAGGCAGTTCACTCCTGCAAAATAGATGTCATAAAAGTTTTAGAAACCTGCCACATAAGAACTGGATCTGACCCAGTTGACAGTGATGACAGTTGCTAATGCTGGAGTTTAGTTCTTTCACCTCATGTCATTACACGATCCGACGTGATGTAAACAAAGTCGTCTTCTAACCATAATCTAATGTCATACAACTAAAATACAAAAAGATACACCACTTATCTCCTAATACACTGAGTGAATATGAATTAATGTTATAGTCTACAGCTGATTGGCAAATAAAGCTACTATTCAATTTAAACTGAGAGCGTAAAATAAAATATTTTAGTAAAAATTAAAAAAAATTTCTAACGAAAATTTGACTGTGCAAAAATGTTAGGAAGACTGTTTTGTTGTTGTTAAATGAGCCCAGAGTTTACTCTTTGTACAGCTAATGCTCCTGCTCTGAATTTTCTCATCCTGCTCGTGCAGCAGTCAAAGCAGATTCTTTCTCTAATGCAAGCTACCTCGTGCAGATGTTTTGTTTGCGCATGTCATTGATCATTTAGACTGCGCGAGGAAATGATATTTTTGCACTTACCCTCCATCTCTCCCTGTGATGATTCCTGCTGCTCATCCGCCATCTTGATTGAGTTCGTTTTCCACCGCCCCCTCTCTCATGTACACTTCCGGGTCGTGTCATTCAGTCACAGGATAACGCATGCTGCCAGTGTTTTGGTTTATCTTGAATGCCTTTACCTAAGCTGGGTATTTGACATGTTGTCATTTAACAGACTTGCAGTGTCGCTGAGGACCCTTCAAAAACTGACGGAGGCTCACAGATGGCACCATACTAGTTTGACAAGTGCGTGTATATTTTCAGTTTCACTTAGGTAAAGAGATTCACTTTGATGGACATCAAAGTGTCTGTAAGTGCTGCAAGGCTTTTTCTATTTCAGTGATATTTGTCAGGTAGTATTTTCAAAAAATCGTTTACAGCGTCTTTAAAAGTACTTTTATTCTATATGTCAATTATGTATTACTGGTGTTCACAGATGAGTTGATTGAAAACATGGACAAAAAAGCAACATGGGACAGATTCTACACAGAAAATGGAAGCAAAGGCCAATTCAAAAATTTCGAATGGTTCTTCGGATTTCAATCAGTCAAGGACTTCATTCTTCCTGTACTTCAGACCATGTCTCATTCCCACAGTGGCCCATTCAACATCCTGGACATGGGTTGTGGCACATCCGCATTAGGACCCTCTATCTACAGAACTTCTCCATGTGCTGTGAAGGTTACTTGTGCTGATATCTCCCCGGTTGCAGTGAAACTTATGGAGAAGCACACTAATTCTGCATCAGTACAGCCATGCAACCCATCCTCTGCTCTTGCTTTCCTGGAGCTTGACTGCACACAGTTGAGAGGACACTTTGGGACCAGAAGTCTAGACATGATATTGGACAAGGGTACTACAGATGCTTTAGTTAGGTCTAAAGAAGGTCAAGTTAAGGCTGGACAGATAGTGAGGCAATGTTTAGAGGTGCTGAAGCCCTCAGGGGTTCTCTTACAGTTCTCAGATGAGGATCCTGATGCCAGGCTTGTATGGCTAGAAAGAGAAGTTAGAGGAGCAGAACTGACCGCTGATGTAGGAGTTCAAGAGGTGGGGGAATTGAGAGGTGTCAGCTATTTTTGCTATCAGATTTCTCCTTGTACTAGCCCCCACTCTTAAAATACAATGCATTTAAACTTCTAAAAGGGTTTCCAAGTGACAATATAGTCTAACAATACTGAACACTGATAATATTTTTTTTTTTTTTGCACCATGTATAACTTGCATAGTCAAAAGCCCGTTTACATTATTTGCATCAGATGAAGAAAAATCAATTACACACTTTTGTAAAAAAAAACAATTTATTTCAAAACTAATAATAATAAAAAATGTTTTGTCAAATATTCTGTGGTGTTATTTTTCATCAATGTGGGAAATTACTTTAAGAATCATAATATTGAATGGAACAACATAATTTAAAACAAAATATACAAATAAAGAGACAAAAAAAAAAAAAACACTAGGGGAAAAACACAATAAGGCCTATAATTTCAACAATGTCTATAATTGCCATGCAGAACCTGTGCCTTTTTAACATGAAAGGCTTGGAGGAAGAGATTTTGCAACAGTGTTGCGTATTGCAGTCATACACAATGAGATGTCTTGATGGATTTAATATCTGTAGGGATGCTGTCTCTCTCGGTTTTGTGGTTTTCTGCGTTTTTGCTTCATGACCAAGTTGTTCACTGGCCAGTAGGGGGCAGCAGCTGAATTATTTGCACCTTAAAAACATAAGCAGCCTTTTAGCTCAGCTTTACATTAATATTATATTCTAATGATTTGAGAAAACAAAATCTGTACCTCTGTAGAAGGCTTCCCTTTCAAAGCTCTGGTAACCTGTCGAGTGGGGAGGCAGATCATCATTGCTATACTGTGAACTAAAGCCATTGAACTGCCTCATCCTTTGGCCCTGTGTCCAGACTGGACCTAGAAGAGAATAAAAACTGTCACTTTAATATTAACAAAATAACCAAACATGACTAAAAACTACAACATCCCCCAGTGCTTACTAAAAGTTGTACAAGTGGTTCAAAATGAGTCATTATGCGGATTATTATGCTGGTGAATTTCTCAAAAGTGGCTTGATTGTTACCATTGTTGTAGTTGGTGGCGGGCATCACTGGTGGATAAAAGCATCTCTGGTTGCTATACGGTCCTGTTAAAAAGGCATGTTTTGAATTGTGAAAGTTACTTGGAGAAAAAAAAAAAAAAAAAAAAAAAAAAAAAAATGTAATCCATGTGGTAGGTTATTTAGAGTATCATTCAAAAGTTTGGGGTTGGTACATTTTTTAAAAGAAGTCTCTTATGCTCACCAAGACAATAGAATAAAAACAATAATATTGTGAAAAATGTTTCCTTATGATTATATATTACCCCTTTTCCTCTTCCTCCCCTCCCACTTCTCCCCTTTTGTCCATACTTTACTGTATGTTTGCCCTTATTTAACCAATAATGGGATCTGTAAAGGTTGTAACTAAGCTCTAATGTTAAGGGCCTTCATAACTCTTTGAAGAGAAAAAAGATTCTGCATCAGCTAAAACAAACTGTCAGATTTCTTGCAAGAAGCTCATCTGTCTGACAAAACATGAGAAATTAAAGAGGTCATGGGCAGATAAAGTCTACTTTTCTCATTTATTGGGGAGAAAGAAAGGATGGGCAGATAAGCTGTACTTTTCTTCTCATCCATTACATCCAGTGTCTAACCTGATACATAGACAGGTAAATTTTACTTTAGCAATGACTTATAAGGATATAGAGGGAAGATTTATTTATTTTTTTATTTTTTTTCTGGGGGGGATTTTAATTGTATCATTTAGACAAGTCTATGACGCTGCCTTTTTCTAACACCCCACTCTCCAGAATAAGGATGATGTTAAAATTGAACTTGTAGATTGCAGATAGTAGCTAAACAAGAAGTCTTAAACAATTAAAAATGTGTTAAAAATATATAATTAAAAAATATGTTCTGATGATAGTATACTGTCTGGCATCATTCCTAAAGAATATAAAACTGACTGAGCTAACACAGTCAATGGAAAAAGGACTTGGATCAGCTTATTGAAGAATGCAAAATAATTGAGAATCTCTATTTTGAAGAAGAATAAAAGTTCGGGACCTGATGGATATATAAATTAATTCTATAAACGTTCTGAAGAACTAGTATCTTCGCTCTTATTAAGAGCATATTACACACTGCAATCTGGTACGGTAGCACACTTGTGGAGCGATACAATCATTGTTGTAATTCATAAAGAGGGCAAAGATCCTGATGAATGTCAATCATTTTGGCCTATTTTATTGTTGAACAGTGATTTACATATTAACTGCCATTCTTGCAAAAAGGGTAAATAAAATTATTAGTCAAATTATACATCCGGACCAAACCGGATTTATTCCAGAGAGATATTATGGGTATGGGTATACCTCTGGAAGTGGTCAAAAGTGGACAAGCTCAAAACATTTTAGACCCCGTTTACACCTATATTTAGCATTGTCCGCTTGTGATCCTATCAACCAAAATGCAAGAATTTATTTTGTAATAATGTAAAAGTCTTTACTGTCACCTTTGATCAATTTTATGCATCCTTGCTAAATAAAAGCTTTCATTTCCTTTAAAAAATTTGATATATAAACTTACTGAGACCAAACTTTTGATTGATAAATGTACCTTGATAGCGAGCAGGAGCACTTGAAGTAGCCGTTTGCCAGCTATGGTTCTCACGTAATGGTGGGTGAGTATCTGCATTAATCTGGTCTGCAAAAAAGAAAAGCAAAAAAGAGCAAACATAAATGCCACACAAAGCCAGAGCTTTCCCTATCCGATCTTTTTTTTCCCTTGTCTTAAGACACAAAACCACTGAAACCGACTCAAAACAATGTAGTAGGGGTGGGCGATATGACCAAATTCTTATTACACAATATGAAAAATTTTATTTCACAATAACGATATATATCACAATATAGTTATCTCTTTTCTGTTATTATAAATAAGAAAAAAGCAGCAAATTACAAACAATAGAACAAATACAATATAACAAATATGATTCGTACTTCCCTTGTTGTATGTCTGTATTTATGCAAATATGTAGCACTGTGTTCCTGTGAGGCACAACATTTCGTTCTGCCGTATGTCCCCACATGTAGCGGAATAACAAAGCTCAACTTGACTTAATTTAAACAAATTAGGTTTTTCTCGGTACAATAGGTTTATTTAACATGTAGTTAGAATTAGTTCAGAAATGTAATAATCAAATGTAAAAATAAAATAGAGCTGCAAGCAGCGATGAAAGGGCCCTCGCACCCGGGCTCACCGCCACTCGGTGGCCTTAGGAAAACTGTGAACAGTGGGCGATATTCATTTAAGCAGATAAATAGAGGAGAAATATTGCAGTCATTTTGATGCACCACACTTCCTGCCATGTTGATGTCTTCAGGCCAGGACTATTATCAAACATGTAAAGTTTGGAGCAGATCAGATATTTTAAGCCTGAGTTACAACAACTTCCTGTTTTGTGGTGTAAATCGCATTCATTAGCACTTAGCCAAGTGTTGCATGATTTAATGTGTTTCTAGTATGTTTGTTACTATGTGGCATATTTAAATGTGTTGCTGGTAGTGAATTACAGTGTAAAGCATGCCATTTCCTGTTGCCAGCAGGTGGCGCTATGACTAATTGAATATTGGCATATAAATGTCTTCAGGCCAGGAGTCTTATCAAACATGTGAAGTTTGGGGCAGGTTGGACATTATATGCCTGACTTACAACAGCTTCCTCTTTCATAGCAAAACATCAGACTTTGTCAGGCTGCCACGGACATGCCGTTTAATGAAAACTCAAGATCTTTGCAATTTAACATTGCTAAAGTCTTAAGATTCGACAGACCAAATATGATGTTGTTCTTGTTAAATCTCAATGAGGAGTTAATCACAGTGTAAAACATGACATTTCCTGTTGCCCACAGGTGGCGCTATGACTGTAACTGAATATTGGCATGTAGATGTGTTCAGGCCAGGACTCTTGTCAAACATGTTAAGTTTGGGGCAGATCGGACATTGGATGGCCGAGTTACAACAACTTCCTGTTTCATGGCGAAACATCGAATTTTGTCAGGCCGCCACAGACACGCCCTTTAGCGAAAACTCTAGATCTTCGCAATTTAACAATGCAAAGGCCTTTAGATTAGACTGACCAAATAAGATATTGATCTGATTAAAGCTCTATGAGGAGTTCGTTAAAGTACAACGTCTGGAAATGGCAAAAACTGCAAAAATTTTGCAGAGAAAATTCAAAATATCTCACTGGGTTTTCAGATTTTGCACCCAGGGATTTTTTGTAGGTATTGGGCTGTTACATGTGTCTAGCGAATTTCATACTTGTACGTGAAATGTAGCTTGAAGGGCGCTTAATTGAAATTTTGTAGGTGGCGCTATCAAGCCATTTTGACATCTAATTCTGAAACCCCTATCAATTTTAACCACTTCTGATGCGTGTGCAAAGTTTCATGACTTTGAGCATGTTTAGGCCCTCAAAAATGCGATTATTTCAACATTTTATACCGCAATAATGATATATATCATATTGCCCAGCCTTAATATAGTATACATGCCAGATCAGTATGTGGCACTGTAATTCTGCCACAGAGATATACTAAAAATGGAGAATAAGACTTGGAGCATGCACATAAACCCTGAGCGCTGTATACAAACTTTAGTAAAGCTTAGAAATAAAGCTTTACTTTAGTTAAGCTAATAGACTCAGTAGCTTCTGCGGCACAAACACAAGCATGTAGTCCGTTACTGTTGTTGTTGTTGCTGCTGTTACATAGCGGTGTCTGAATTGGGTCGAGACGTGGGGTGATGACACTGTTTCATAAAATATATGGATTGGCTGTACACACGAAAACACAAGGGTGTCGTTTTCAGATTAATCCACTCTGGGCCCCCGATTTAAAAAAAAAAAAAAAAGAAAAAAAAAAAAAAAGCGGTTTCAGGCTCCCAAAATGCTGGATCCATCTGAAAAAAAAAAGCAATACGATACAAAATATTTACATATACATCTAAACATGTCTCCGAATGATTCATGCATCTTTAGGCAATTCACTAATTAAAAATGTGATTATTTGAACCGTTTGGTTGGTATGGATCAATATATCCCACTTTCAAAATCACAGAAACTTATTTTACAGCTTTAAACCTCAGCTAACCAATGGCACCAACTCAATCTGCATTTCTCACCAAGTTTTGGCAGTTCCACTCCCCATGCCTGCGCTACATGCTCCAGGAGCAGGCACGTGATCTTGCGGTGGGCGACAGAATTCCAGTGCACACCATCATGCATCCGGTGTTGCAGGCTGAAACGAAACTGGAAGTGCAAGTCCAGCACGTCGAAGCCAAAATTGTTGGCAAGAGTGGCTCCAAAGTAATTCGCCTCAATCACATCAAATCTTAATGTGGGACCCATGTGCTGAATCTGAGTTTGTGGGCAAGATGAAAAAAGGATTATTGACTCATCACTGTTCATAAGGGTTCAAACTCTAACACTTTTTTATGTTAACCACCTCTGGGACCAGGAAACCTCCCATAATCTTCTTTCCCAGGGGCATGGTCATGTTCCACACAACCAGGCTCTCTTCAGGCAAAACGGTCTTTAGCTTCCTGAAGAACTTGTTAAGGTTCTCTTTGTACTCTGAGGCCCATTCACGGCTGTACCTGTGTAAAACAAAAATCATGTTAATCAAAAAATAATTATGACATGCTAAAAATCTTATGTCTGTAACAAGGTCTAATGAAGAGCACTCCTACCTGGATATATCCCACACACAAGAGCTGACTATAACCAGGTCTGGTTTTATGCCATGTTCAAAGTCAGCTAGGATACTCTCCATATATCTTGAGAAAACTTGCGTGACAAAATAGAAGCGGACCAAGTGGTGATCAGTACGGTACTGTCTCACTTCTCTGTACGCAGTGCCGTTATTCATTTGACCCAACCGGCCGCCTTCCACCAGGCAATCCTGCTCAAACGAAAACTCACCCTAGGAAATATGGATAAGATTGATGCACCATCAGACATTGCTTAACCAGGAAACTTTACATGGGTATGGGATAAGAGAATATTCCTAACCTTCACATACACAACAGCTTCATTTGCTCCCATATATTGATTACATGAAATGAAAATGATCAAAACTGTGTATTTGTTAAGCCTTTTGCAAAAATAGCTTTTGGACATGGCACCCGATTTTTAGCCGGTCATCGGATGGTCTACCATCAACTATGTCCCAAATTTTAGCTTCACAACCTTAAAATGGTATACCCAGCTGAAAATGTAGCTGGTCTATCATAGCCTACCAGCTTACACCAGAAAATGAGCAATTTAGAGCAGCTTGAAACAAGCTACCATGTTCCAAAACCATAGTCTGTTTGAACATGTACATTTTAGGATTAGTAAAAGGAGACAATTAATAAAACATCCATTCAGATACTGACCTTGGTTTTTAACTGGGATAAGCTTAAATATGCGTCTCTCTGCAGGATTAGGACTAAATCCTTGTACACTGAGCGCTGAACTGGAAAAAAGAACAAGAAATTCTTATAAAAAACCAATCATTCTTATTAAAAATCAAGTGCAGTTTAGAGTGGGAAATCACGAATGCCATTACTATCATAATATTGATCTCCGTAAGTACTCACTTGAGTCTCCTAACACCACAACAAACTTGTTGTGGAGCAGTTGAGCCACAGGCCTCATCGTGGCTTTACCTGTGTCACACTGAAATCAGAGTAACGTTAATTGATTAAAAAGCGAAACACACGTAAATTTGTATTAACATAATGGCATTACGATACGCGTAGTGTTTGAATCCCGGGTTTCTTATTATCAAACGCTATAAACCACCAAAACTTACCCGTTAAATCAAGAATTCCGTGAATGATGAGCAGGGATAAATTGCGTGCGTAATGAGAGTTCAGTGGAGATTGTGAAGAAAAGTGAGACATTGCTGCCCTTGCGGTTAATATCGGCAAGACATGCTAATTTGTTTTTTAGCCTTCCTCTAGTCGGTCTAATTCCAGTGATCTCTTGTCTTTAACCTCTAAAGAGGAAAACTTCAGCCCCATTATAGCAGAGAAAACAACACACTTTATACAAAACATATACTAACTTACTGTAACTATTATTGTACTTATGTACAGTAACTACTTGCTTTGTTATTTTTAAAATACTCTAGGTGACATTATGTTTATTACAACGTCTATGGTTTCACCTTATTATTTCCATGGCGACGCGTCATGTGACACACCGCAGCCACAATAGCGCTGTATGACAGAGGTACCGCTTCGCTTTTATTTCGTTTTTCCTTTTTTATTCAAAATATTCAACTTGTTAGCTATGTCATCAAATACCTAATATTCCGATTCTCAAATACGTGTTAAGTGAATGTGTTTTGTCGTTTAAAACCTTTATAATGATCATGGCGCCGCCATTTTACTTTGCATACTTCTCTCGAAAATAAGTTTAAACTTTATAGTTAACACAATGTGTATCTGATATGAATAATGAATAAATATGAATAATAAATATGAGTAATGAATGTTCATGTCGTAAATATAAGGATTATTTCCGCTTCACAAAATATTTTACAAACTATAAATGTATTGTTTTGCTAGTACTTATGTGTATTTAAATGTCTAAAACCTAAAATAAACATTATGTGGTTGAAAACAGTATATACAAGTGCCGAGCACGTCCGTCTCTGGCTCAGCGCCAGCCAAGGCGCGAAAGCACATTTGAATTTAGCAGTTGATCACGTGATGCACTGAACGTTCTAATCACACCGGTGTGATCGTATGCATCAAACGGTTCGATTCCAAATATTTTAGAATGGTGGCAACCATGATTAAAACGTAGAGAAATTATAAAATATGAGTATGCCTACATGTGTAAAAAAAATGTTTTAATCACAGCCATTCATTAAAATAAAGAATAAATGTTTTATCAAAACATATGTGAAATTATTAAGATTTAGATTGACATTCAAAGACATACGCGCCTCTCTCTCTTTTATGAACTTTTTAAGCTCTTATTATTTTGCACCTTTTATGCAAACAAGCAATGCTGGTTTCTAGGAAATTGTCCCTGACTGCAGCAGGCAAATAATCGTTTGAATGATTCAATTAAACTTTTTATTCCTTTTATTAAACTTTTACTGTTTACTTATTGTCAGTTGATACCACTTTCATCAAGACATATTAGGCTGTACATTTCTAAACTTCATTTGTGAAATATTTTGACATAATTCTCATATAAACAGATTAACAGGCAGAAACAATTCATTTTCATAATTGCAGTAGGCTATATACTGTATATTCATATTGCAGCGCTTCCCATGTTACTGCCAATGTTGTATTTCTCATTTGTAAATCACTCTGGATTGAAGCATCTGCTAAATAAATATATGTACATGTAAGCAACCTGAATATTTATACAATCTACAATTTACAAAATCACATAGTTATACTTAGAATTTACAATTGAAGTACAATGAAACAAGAGTCAGATATACAGTAATACCAATCTGTGGTAATCTGTCGTTGAGTGTTCACGTAAAGTGCTTTTATACTGATGTCTATTCACAATACGATTGCAAAATCTGTGAAAGGCCTCTAACCCTCAAGGCCAAACTGTGTCACGTATGGCTTCGGTCGGTCTGTCACAAATTCATCATTGCGAGACAGCTTCTTCATGAACTCGTGAATGGCTTTCACTGATTCTTTGAATCCCCACGTCTCAACAACTAAACTCGCCAACTCACACCATCTCTATTCACAGTCTTATTCATTAAATGCTTTAACTTCTTGAACTCTTCACATTTAAGACAAAGAGTATAGAACCCAAGAGGCGACACTTTGATACTTTTTGGGTAACAGCCACTAGATGGCGCTCCGGTAGCGCGGCCGCCATTATGGGGTGAAAATACTAACTGGACCATAGAATCCTTCACATCTTACGCGACCAAAAATGGACGAATTTCACTGCCAAATCAGAAACGCAATAGAACAATTTTTTTTAATTAAGTCACCAGTAAATTGTATAGCTCCTACAGTAAATGTTGTATTGTCTTATAGCTGTTTCATTTTACCAGTGGAATCCAACCATTCAACCATCTGAGGTAACGTATTTAGCCTACTTTATTGAGTATTTCATTTTATGCAACTTTACACATTTATTAATAGTAAATTAATAATTAATAAATTTAAGATCATCATGTTTGCAGCGAACAATATATTTCAGACCTAGTGGAGTAATAGTAATAATAGTATCTAGGTCTGAATTGAAATATATATTGTACGTTTTAATGGATCACGCTACAAACATAACGATCTTATAATACATGATGCATTGCTGTGTCCGTTATCGCATAATTCCCACTTTTGCTGTAACGGACATTAGACAACACTGCAAAATCAAGCTGTTATATTCATATATTTATTGTCCAACATTCCCAATTTTTCTGATGCATGTCCTTAATTTAATTTCATATGTTGGTATTAATTCAGTGTTTATAAAGCTAATACTTGAACTTCAAAGAATTTTAACCCAAACTGACTGGGTTTCTAGAGAGCAAAGGTTTTGTGAAAAAAGTGGAAGACCTAAACACAAAGTCTGTAAAATAAACTGTTAAAAGGATTTGATGATCACTAGTGATAGTATTTTATTCTGTGTTGTCATCATTCAGGTTGGATTTCAGCTTTAATGTACGTTTTTTTTAACAAAGCAGCTGATATTGCCATAGAAACTAGTGGACTGCCGACCCGCTTTCACCCCCAAATGGCGGAAACGCAGGGCCGCTGCTGCAATGGAACGTTCTATTGAGTGTCGCTTCTTGTTAGTGTATATTCTTTGTTTACGATCCTCCATCATTTCACCAGGATCAGCTATCCAGTTCTCTTAGACACACAAATAGGCAAAAAAAATGATCAGGTGTTTTGTTTGTAAACACTTCAATAGGTATATATTCAATAGGTAATATTTCAAATATTATAGTAACTTGTTTGGTAATGTCCTTCAGATCTCATTTGTGTGTGATTATCAAGTTCTATCTATCAATTACCATTTCAGTCTTTAATCCGACTATTGGTGATTCTATGGCCAACCCTCCCCATTACATGGCTTGGGACTCACGCACACAGACACGAGCATTCACACCTACGGACAATTCACCTATACTGCATGTTTTTACTGCATGGATTGTGGGGGAAACCGGAACACCCGGAGGAAACCCACGCAGAACATGCAAACTCTCAGATTATTATTCAGTTACATGAGAAAAATAAAACATTTAAATGCTTTTTACAATGTTTTAAGTACAAACAAAAAAAATGGCTTACCTCTGTTAGAAGTAATCTTATCACTTTCCTTTTTAACACTGAATTTTAATTTGCAGTTCAGTCACATCTTTATCCAAGACGATAACAATGTAGGATAGTGATTACCATCTTGCAAGGGTTCAAATAATTTTTCCTAAAGGGTACAACAAACTAACCGTACACAAAAAAGCTGTACAGCATTTAGTAAGGTTAATAAAATCAATAAAGCATTTTTCATTTCCTGTGCCAACGGACATGTGCCCCATTAGCTTTACAGTGTGATAAAACAACTAAAATACATCAAAATAAATGTCTTTGTCATAAAAGAAACTGGTGTCTAAAATATAGATTATAGGTGTAGATAAGCAAATGTCTGGGAAAAACAATCTCTGAATTTATTAAACTTTAGTTGGACTCTTTGGCTATTTTTGAGATCAGAGTATACTTTGCATTTGTCATTAGTTTGTAGTCAGAGCTGGTTTGGATGAACACATACTCTTGTTGCGGATTTATTTTTTTTTTTAAATCTGTTGACCAAACAAGAATATGCGATGTTTATTAAAAATCTACAATGGCAAAAGTACAACAAAATTATTATTATTTTTTTTTTTTAAGGAAGAGATTTTGCAACAGTGTTGTGTATTACAGTCATACACAATGAGATTTTGTCTTGATGGATTTAATATCTGTAGGGATGCTGTCTCTCTCCGTTATGTGGTTTTTGGTGTTTCTGCTTCATGACCAAGTTGTTCACTGGCCAGTAGGGGGCAACCTTAAAAACATAACCAGCCTTTTAGCACAACATTACATTATTAATATATTTTGATGATTTGAAAAAGATAAATAAATCTGTACCTCTGTAGAAGGCTTCCCTTTCAAAGCTCTGGTAACCTGTCGAGTGGGGAGGCAGATCATCATTGCTATACCGTGAACCAAAGCCATTGAACTGCCTCATCCTTTGGCCCTGTGTCCAGACTGGACCTAGAATAGGAGAATAAAAACTTACTTTAATATTAATAAAATAACCAAACATGACTAAAAACTACAACATCCCCCAGTGCTTACTAAAAGTTGTACAATTATGGTTTCAAAATGAGTCATTATGAGGATTATTACGCTGGTTAAGTGAATTTTCTCAAAAGTGGCTTGATTGTTACCATAGTTGTAGTTGGTGGCGGGCATCACTGGTGGATAAAAGCATCTCTGGTTGCTATACGATCCTGTTAAAAAGGCATGTTTTGAATTGATGTTACTTGCAGGGAAAAAAAGTAATATTGTGAAATATTACCACCATTTAAAATAACTTTAATATATTTAAAATGTAATTTATTCCTGTGATGGCTAAATCAAAATTTTCAGCAGCCATTACTCTAGTCTTCAATGTCACATGATCTCATTTGACACTAAAGATGAATTCATGCAGCGCTGTGCAGACCGATCAGCAGCTGAAATTTTGTCTGACGTGAGACAGCGCAGACGCCACGTCACTGTGACATGACATCAAAGTACCGCGAGAGCAGACAGCTGACTCAGCCGGCGCAGCTTCTTCAGAGCAGCTGCATGAGCTCTGATGATGACACAGCTGACACGCATGACAACGATCACGTGTGTTTCATGTTTATTCTGAAAACCTTCAGTTCCACTAATGCTCACAAATCTGTATTTTTATAACAGTAAAAGCTCTTTTCATGTAGTCGCAATGTTATATTGTGTCATGTTTATCAAAATAAAACTGATTTAAAAAAAAAAAAAAAAAGTAGACCCCACTTCTGTGGTATTTAATCTTTTGGTACTTTATTCTTGTGCAAACAGACGCTGTAAGCAGTACATAAAGTATTGAATGAAAATGTCTTTGAAACATCTGTGTATTTGATAAATATTGCATTTATTAACTTCAGCTGTGATAAAGTATGCAAACGCAGCACGAGCGTCACTACGGGAAGCAGAAAGTGCCCGACTTCATGTCTCCATTTTCAGCTCCTCCCCGAATGCAAGCGGCTACTCTCGCCAATCGTTACATCCAGCCGCAGCCGATGTCGAACACACCTACTCTAATATGCTGATTTGGTGCTCAAGAAACATTTCTTATTATTAGCAATGTTAAAGGTACAATATGTAAACTTTTCTGTCCGCTAGAGGTCACTATAGGCTTATTAAAAAAAACAAAGGCGTAGCGTGATGATGCCAAGTTCGAGCGCGGAATCTTGGGACATGTGGTCTTCACCTCACAGCCGGTGGAAAATAATCGGGATAGGACTCAGGCAGAAATCATGTTCATGGATGAAGCAGAGCAGGACCGAGTGTTGTGGGAGCTGAACGAGGCCGCTGGAGCGATCGTGAGGCGTGTGTTGCACAAGCAGCAGAACTTTTATTATGCCACAGTTGCCGGCGCCGCTTCCGCTTTTACGGTCAAGTGTATGAGGTAACACAGCTCTGTTTAGCATATTAGATACATTTGATTGTGTTGAAAATGATGTTATAACGTTACTCTGTGCATTTGCTCAGTGGCTGCTGTGAGACACTTGTTGCACACTGCAGTAAGCTAGATCGATTTTAGAGTATCATATTAAATGCTGCATGGCTTGTGTTGATAAATGGCATGCAATTAATTTTAAAAACGTATTGTATGATGGAGAAAATTCTGTATTACGGTTACTAAAAATAAAGCTGCATCTGATTATGCTATGTTAGCTACTTCACAAAATAGTGTTTTTCTCTGAGGCATGGTAAAGCATGGTACTCGCAAAAAAAAAAAGAAAAAAAAAGAAAATTAGATTTAAACAATAAGACTAAACGTGTTGAGCTATATAATAATTAGTTTTCTGTCTATAAATATACCAAAACAGTTGTTCCCTTGCTTATTAACACATGTAATATATTAAAGCATCTTTGGTGTTTGCATGGTTTCTACAAAATAAAAGAAACGGAGGGTAAAGTGGGTATGACGCAATTGACAGGCGACTCCTCACACGTCCCGGAGCCTTGGTTAAAATGGCAATTTTCTTACGATTTACAAATTGTTGGAAACATTTGGGATATTGTAAGTACTCAAGTGAACAAAATATATAACACTGGCCTAGTGGTTTTTGGATATTTTACTGCAAAATTATTACATATTGCACCTTTAAAAACAGTTGTGCTGCATCATTTTTTTTGGAAACTATGATACATTTTTTTATGATTCTTTGATGAACAAAGTTCAAAAGAACAGAATTTATTTTGTAACAATGTAGAAGTCTTTACTATCACTTTTGATCAAATTTATGCATCCTTGCTAAATAAAAGTGTTAATTTCTATTAAAAAAAAAAAAAAGAAATAAACTTACTGAGCCAAAACTTTTGATTGATAATGTACCTTGATAGCGAGCAGGAGCACTTGAAGTAGCCGTTTGCCAGCTATGGTTCTCACGTAATGGTGGGTGAGTATCTGCATTAATCTGGTCTGCAAAAAAGAAAAGCAAAATAAAGCAAACAAATGTGTGACTAGATGTACCAGACAATTCATTAATTAAAAATGTGATAATATGAACTGTTTGGTTGGTATGGAACAATATATCCCAATTTCAAAATCATAGAAACTTATTTTACAGCTTTAAACCTCAGCTAACCAACGGCACCAACTCAATCTGCATTTCTCACCAAGTTTTGGCAGTTCCACTCCCCATGCCTGCGCTACATGCTCCAGGAGCAGGCACGTGATCTTGCGGTGGGCAACAGAATTCCAGTGTACACCATCTTGCATCCGGTGTTGCAGGCTGAAACGAAACTGGAAGTGCAAGTCCAGCACATTGAAGCCGAAATGGTTGGCAAGAGTGGCTCCAAAGTAATTCGCCTCAATCACATCAAATCTTAATGTGGGACCCATGTGCTGAATCTGAGTTTGTGGGCAAGAAGAAAAAAGGATTATTGACTCATCACTGTTCATGAGGGTTCATACTCATACACTCTTTTATGTTAACCACCTCTGGGACCAGGAAACCTCCCACAATCTTCTTTCCCAGGGGCATGGTCATGTTCCACACAACCAGGCTCTCTTCAGGCAAAAGAGTCTTTAGCTTCCTGAAGAACTTGTTAAGGTTCTCTTTGTACTCTGAGGCCCATTCACGGCTGTACCTGTGTAAAACAAAAAATAATTACGACATGCTAAATCTTATGTCTGTAACAAGGTCTGATGAAGAGCACTCCTACCTGGATATATCCCACAAACAAGAGTTCACTACAACCAGGTCTGGTTTTATGCCCTGTTCAAAGTCAGCTAGGATACTTTCCATATATCTTGAGAAAACTTGCGTGACAAAATAGAAGCGGATCAAGTGATGATTCGTGCGGTACTGTCTCACTTCTCTGTACGCAGTGCCGTTATTCATCTGACCCAACCGGCCGCCTTCAACCAGGCAATCTTGTTCAAATGAAAACTCACCCTAGGAAATATGGATAAGATAGATGCATCATCAGACATTGCTTAACCAGGAAACTTTATATGGGATAAGAGAATATTTCTATCCTTCACATACACAACAGCTTCATTTGCTCCCATATATTGATTACATGAAATAAAAGTGATCAAAACTGAATATTTTATAAGTCTTTTGCCAAAATAGCTTTTGGACACGGCACCTGATTTTTAGCTTACACCAGATAATGAACAACTTGGACCAGCTAGAAACCAGCTACCATAATCCAAAACGTATCTTAAAGGGTTAGTTCACCCAAAAATGAAAATAATGTCATTTATTACTCACCCTCATGCCGTTCCACACCTGTAAGACCTTTGTTAATCTTCGGAACACAAATTAAGATATTTTTGTTGAAATCCGATGGCTCAGTGAGGCCTCCATAGCCAGCAATGACATTTCCTCTCCCAAGATCCATTAATGTACTAAAAACATATTTAAATCAGTTCATGTGAGTACAGTGGTTCAATATTATTATAAAGCGACAAGAATATTTTTGGTGCGTCAAAAAAAACAAAATAACGACTTATATAGTGATGGCTGATTTCAAAATACTGTCAGGAAGCTTCGGAGCGTTATGAATCAGCGTGTCGAATCAGCGATCGGAGCGCCAAAGTCACGTGATTTCAGCAGTTTGGCGGTTTGACGCGCGATCCGAATCATGATTCGATACACGATTCGATACACTGATTCATTATGCTCCGAAGCTTCTTGAAGCAGCGTTTTGAAATCGGCCATCACTATACAAGTCGTTATTTTGTTTTTTTTGGCGCACCAAAAATATTCTCGTTGCTTTATAATATTAATAATGAACCACTGTACTCACATGAACTGATTTAAATATGTTTTTAGTACATTAATGGATCTTGAGAGAGAAATGTCATTGCTTGCTATGGAGGCCTCACTGAGCCATCGGATTTCAACAAAAATATCTTAATTTGTGTTCCGAAGATGAACGAAGGTTTTACGGGTGTGGAACGACATGAGAGTGAGTAATAAATTACATTATTTTCATTTTTGGGTGAACTAACTCTTTAATCTTTATTTTCCAACAAAATACTTTGCTAAATTTAAAAGATTAAATGTTTCAATGTACTTTTTGAGGATTAGTAAAAGGAGACACAATTAATAAAACATCCATTCAGATACTGACCTTGGTTTTTAACTGGGATAAGCTTAAATATGCGTCTCTCTGCAGGATTAGGACTAAATCCTTGTACACTGAGCGCTGAACTGGAGAGAATAGTCTTATTAAATAGTGTTATTAAAATTTAAGTGCAGTTTAGACACAGTATTAATCTCCGGCATTACTCACATGAACTTCCTAACACCACAACAAACTTGTTGTGGAGCAATTGAGCCACAGGCCTCATCGTGGCTTTACCTGTGTCACATATTGGAATCAGAGTAATTGATTGAAAACACATGTAAACTTTGTATTAACAAATGGCAATACGATACGCGTTGGGTCTGAATCGTTAACCCCGGGTTTCTTATTATCAAACGCCATAAACCACCAAAACTTACCCGTTAAATCAAGAATTCCGTGAATGATGAGCAGGGATAAATTGCGTGTCGTAATGAGAGTTCAGTGGAGATTGTGAAGAAAAGTGAGATAATGCTCCCCTTGCGGTTAATATCGGCAAGACATGCTAATTTTTAATAAGCAAATGTATTTGGAAAAAAGTCAACATACTTAATCAAGAACTTGTAAAAAACAAAAAAAACAAAAAAAAAAACAAAAAAAAAAAATTATAATAATAATAAAATAAAATACTGATAAATTCTTTGTGATAATTTTGCACCTTTTATGCAAGCAAGCAATGCTGGTTTCTAGGAGACTGTCCCTGACTGCAGCAGGCAAATAATCTTTTTAACGATTCAATTAAACTTTTTATTTCTTTCATCAAACTTTTTGTTTACTTACTGTGTTGATTCCACATTCATCAAGAAATATTAGATGTACATTTTTAAACTTCATTTGTGAAGTCTTTGCATATAATTCTCATATAAACAGATTAACATGCAGAAACAATTCAACATCACAATTACAGTATATTCATATTGCAGCGCTTCCCATGTTACTGCCAATGTTGTATTCCTCATTTGTAAATCACTCTGGATTGAAGCATCTGCTAAATAAATATATGTACATGTAAGCAACCTGAACATTTATACAATCTACAATTTACAAAATCACATAGTTATACTTAGAATTTACAATTGAAGTACAATGAAACAAGAGTCAGATATACAGTAATACCAATCTGTGGTAATCTGTCGTTGAGTGTTCACGTAAAGTGCTTTTATATTGATGTCTATTCACAATATGATTGCAAGGCCTCTAACCCTCAAGGCCAAACTGTGTTACGTATGGCTTCAGTCGGTCTGTGACAAATTCATCATTGCGAGGCAGCTTCTTCATGAGCTCATGAATGGCTTTCACTGATTCTTTGAATCCCCACGTCTCAACAACCAAACTCGCCAACTCACACCTGTTGTTTGCTTCTTCAAGCTTCGTCCAACGAATGCAAACTCTATTCTTAGTGTTATTCATTAAATGCTTTAACTTCTTGAACTCATCACATTTCAGATCCTCCATTATTTCACCAAGATCAGATATCCATTTTTTTTCTTAGACACACAAATAGACAAAGAAATATCAGGTGTTAATTTTTTTTCATTTTAAGAGGATGTTTTAGCATTCTGTGAAGCTCAGGGAACTTCAAAGAGAATTTTGTTTAGAAACATTTCAATAGGTTTAAATTTTTAAAAATATTACAGTACCTTGATTGTTAGAATGTTCTTCAGATATCATTTCGGTGTGATTATCTAGTTACATGAGAACAAAAAAATTAGATGCTTTTCACAGAGTACAAAGTACAAAAAAAATGTCTTACCTCTGTTTTTCTTGAGCATTATCAAACGTTTCCATGTAGTTTTGAAAGTGATATTACCACTTTCCTTTATTTTATGCTGAACTTTAATTTGCAGTTCAGTCACATCTTTATCTAAGAAGACCTCAAATGTAGGATGGTGATTACCATCATGCAAGAGTTCAAATAATTTTTGCTAAAGGGTACAAAAAAAAAAAAAAAAAAACTGTAATCATACACAAAAAAGCTGTACAGCATTTTGTAAGGTTAGTAAAATCAATAAAGCATGTTTCATTTCCTGTGCCAACGGACATGTGCCCCATTAGCTTCACAGAGTGATAAAACAATTAAAATACATCAAAATAAATGTCTTTGTGGTAAAAGAAACTGGTGGCTAAAATATAGATTATAGATGTGGATTAGCAAATGTCTGGGACAAACAATCTCTGAATTTAATTACCTTTGGTTGGATTTTTTTGGCTATTTTTGAGATCAGAGTATACTTTGCATTTGTCATTAGTTTGCATTCAGAGCTGGTTTGGATGAACACATACTCTTGTTGCTGATTTTTTATCTGTTGACCAAACAAGAATATGTGATGTTTATTAAAAATAATCTACAAAAGCAAAAGTAGAACAAATTAAAGGTTTCAGACCTCTGAGAGTGGGACATTGCTCGGCAATAGGAAAACCCATAGCCTTTGCAGGGTTGGTGACACATCGGGTTCCTGAAACAGCAGCACCTGCCCTCTGATCATTCTGTTATTCTGATCATTCTCATGCACAACGCCATAGTGAGATAACCTACAGACATTTACAGCTATATGCTTTTTTGAAATTTTAACTGGAGAGAGGAATTCCCGGGTGTCCTCGTTGTGTATATGGACAACAGAAAGATTTCCAATTGCATCAACTGTAGATAGAAAGATAAGTGGTAAAAAAAAAAAGTCAGAATCTCAATTAAGTTTTATATCCAAGTAGTTAAATATATTTACAATAAACACTTGAGATTGACTAGTATTGTGTTAATATTTTTAAAAACTACTTGTTTCTGCTTATGAAGAAATAGATTTCACAACAAATGTCAGCAAAAGGCTGTTACCAATTAGTTGTTCAAGTCACAAAATGTACTCCAGTTTTTGATAAACACAACTAGACTACATTACTATTCAAACTGCAAATTTTCTTTCTTTCCTTTAATTAGAAAGATTTTGTATTGACTGCCAGTGGCACTAGCTTCATCATTTACCATGTGTCTCGCAGTGTGGAAGATGAAGTTCATAGATTTCTGCCGTAGTGGTTTTGATATCAAACATAGGTCCAGCAGGCTCATAGTGAGTGTTGATAAGGAGACGCATATCCCAGTGAACCACACTGTACTCTACACATCCACTTCCTTTTAATCCAAACAACAGCCCAGTTGTTCTGCACATGAAAAGGCCTTCAGATGTGCACTGAAACCTACAACACAATAAAAATAATACATTTGAGAAACTATTGCACACTGAAAGATCATATTTATTTTGAAGAGAAGTAGTACTTTTAAGACATTCATTTACTCACCTGTAGGAAATCCTGCCATTATTTACTTCTAGTTCAGGCTCAAACTCCTTTATAGGATCTTCCTTCTATGATATAAGATTAGAAATGTTTTACATGACATTTTACTACTACATAACATATACATTTAAAGAATAACACATCTTTTTAACAGGTATGTTAAAGGGTTAGTTCACCCAAAAATGAAAATTCTGTCATTAATTACTCACCCGTTCCACACCCGTAAGACCTTCGTTCATCTTCGAAACGCAAATTAAAATATTTTTGATAAAATCTGATGGCTCAATGAGGCCTGCATTGCCAGCAAGATAATTACCACTTTCAAACACCCAGAAAGGTACTAAAGATATATTTAAAACAGTTCATGTGACTACAGTGGTTCAACCTTAATGTTATGAAGCGACGAGAATACTTTTTGTGCGCCAAAAAACAAAATAACGACTTTATTCAACAATATCTAGTGCATCTAATGCATCAATATCTAGAATCTAGATTCAGAAAGCTTCAAAGCTTCATGAAGCAGTGTTTTAAAATGGCCCATCACTAGATATTGTTGAATAAAGTTATTTTGTTTTTTGACGCACAAAAAGTATTCTCGTCGCTTCATAACATTAAGGTTGAAGCACTGTAGTCACATGAACTGTTTTAAACACTGAGCCATTGGATTTTATAAAAAATATCTTAATTTGTGTTCCGAAGATGAACGAAGGTCTTACAGGTGTGGAACGACATAAGGGTGAGTAATTAATGACAGAATTTTCATTTTTGGGTGAACTAACCTTTTAATTGATTACTGATACAAGGTACTGAGAATAGCAAAATTTTATAAAGAAAGCAGTTTTGCTCATCCGCCTGTGCATGATTGTCTTGAAGCTGTTTTCTTTTGGCACAGTCATCCACTACATGCATCCTACTTAGATTAGCTTAGAGGTCCTCCTTCACATTACCCATTTGTTTGTAATTGTCCTCCAAGTCTTTTTACATGATCTGTTGGTGTTTACTGACATTCCTCTTGTATTCCTTCATCTGCACCCAACTACTGTTAGATTTTTGCTAGATTATAACTGGTCTATTGAATCTCACTCTGTGCTGGTCAAGCTGCATATGACATATTCATAATGCTTTTTAAAATATCTGACTACTCGCACAAACATAACACAAAAGTAACAAATTCCCTATTCCATACCATACCTTCTTTTCTGTTTTGATTTTTGATTCCAAATCTTTTGTGCTGTAATGCTGTGGTTGGGTGCATCTTCTTGTACCAGTCTGTTGGGTTTCAAAGCGTGCTTCTTCCACCAGGAGGCCAATTTCTGTTATTTGGTTGTCACAAAGGCTGTGAAAATGATTGAATAAAGATTATCAAGAGTTTAATTTTGACAAACCAAAACTGGAATTAAAATACAAACAAAGTGGCAGTTGAGATTGCCAGAACTTTTCTGTAACAAAATACAGTGGCAATGTTACAACCATTATTGGAGGTACTTTGATGACATTGTGGATTTATAATTTATACTTATAAACAATTGCTTACATAAAAAAAAAAAATCATATTCAATAATTGTAGCGCACTCCATGATCTTAAATTTAAGGGTTAAATAAGTGAGACATTCATATTGTTTATCCAATAAAATGAACCAATTAACAGTTTTTTACCATCACATTTTTACTTTCCTTTTCCATTCTAATAGTGTACAATGATAGCTGCATAGAATATTTAACCAACACCATAATCACCATATGGTCTTTGTGAAACTGTTTCCATCTAAGGCTATGCGCAGTCTCTGTACTCCTTTGTCAGTTATGTCATTTCCAGTAAGACTGAAAAAAAAAAAAAAAAAAAAAAAACACACACACACACAATGTGGTTAAAACATCAGTAATCATGTGGTTAAAAAAAAAAAAAAAAAAAGTAATTCAGCAGCTTTTTAAAAGCAGCCCAGTCCTTTAATTGCTGATTAGCCCATGAATACTCACTCTAAAATCATCATTTTGTGAAGGTGAGGAAGGAAAAGATCCAAGCATGCATCTGTGATCTGGCAATGACTGAGATTAAGATGTGTAAGGTCCTCTGTGTAATCCAAGACTAACTGCAGAGACTCACATGTGCGGTAGTTAAGAGGAGTGTCACTGAGGTCCAGCTCTTTTCCAAGTGCTTTGGAAAGTGATGATGCCCATTTCAAAGACATAGCCATGGGGACATTGAAAATCAATGTCAGAAACTGACAAAGAAGGCTTCTGCCCAAGCTGTTGAGATAGAAGTTTTTGCAACCCCAATCATTTAATCATCTGTAGAAATATAACAATAAAAATGATTACCTAATTTATGCAAAAATATATGAGGACTCACTGAAGATGCACTTTGTGCAAAATAGGGAAGAGAACCTCAAATGCAGAATCATCTGCTTGACAGTCATATAAAATTAATTCTGTGTCACATGTTGATATATTAATGGCAGAAGAAATGGCTGTAAAATCCGTAAGACTCAGAGTTAGAACATCCCCATTTTCTTGACCAAAACGGCCACTACTGAGGGAAGAATTGCAGGAGAAGTCCAGTTTGTGGTTCAGGGCCCTCAAGAGGGCAGACACTGAATATCCTTGTTTTTCCATGTCCATGGAGGCATGAAGAAAACTCAACAGCAGCTTTCTATCAACCCTAGTCCAATGAAGTACAACAGCAGTGTTAGTAAGGCCATAAGTGCATGAGTAAGTGATTCAAAGTATTTTGAGTGTAAAGGCTAATTCACACTGCACTGACAGACGCAGACCAACGCCGACAGTCAACAGATTACAGCATGTCACTTCTCAGACATTCTAATTCCTATTCAGCATGTTCAACCGTCTGTCGGTGCGGTGTAAATTGGCTTTAAGTTGTACAAAAATCATGTGGACATTACCTCAGATCAGAAACTCTGTGCATAAGTTTTACAATGTTGTCCGTCTCATTATTTGGAATGACAGAGTTTAACAGGTTGAGCTTAACACCATCACTATAGTGCAGGGCAAAGCAGAGGGCTTTGCAATCAGTTGAATCCAACTCTCTCATGCAAAGGTTAATCAGGTTAGCTGAAGATTTTACTAATTTCACAATTAGATGACCTGCACGTTTTTGATATATCTCTTTCAGTGCAGCCCTGACAAATCGTGGGCTTATCCTGCATAATTAAGAAAGAATTAGTTTTATATAATTCTATTTATATATTTAAATGTAAACAAGGAAAGGTCTTGCCTTTTAAAGCAGACTGTGTCCAGTAAAGCAAGAAGGCTTGGAACTTTGAGAACATTAAATCTGCCTTCTGGAAGGTCTAGTGTCACTTGCTTTTTCGTGACCTGAACTAGATAAGATAAAACATCCCAGGACAAACCACAAGGGGACAAATCACCATCAATTTTCTCCAGGAACAACCGTGTCAGATTTTCATCTTGAGCATCATACACAACTTCTGCTAGTTGTTCCAGAGTCTCTTTATTAAATCTGTTGTCACAAAATTGTTGTTAATATACATATTTTTATAATTATTAAGTAAACAAACACTTCAAATACATGTGGTATAAAATACCACAATACTATTGCAGTACAAAAAAATGCCAGTTTTTTTTTTTTTTTTTTTAAGTTTTAAAGTTTCCCACTTACTTAATGGACAAGGCACCCTGATGACACAGCACACAGAGCAAGTGAGGCTCAATTTTAAACTCAGAAAGGTTCAAGTTGTGGACTGTCCAGACTCTAAGAAGAGAAGTCAGGCTGCTCAATAGCTGGCAAAGTTCTCTCTCTGGCAGATGAGAGTTTGACAAAACCAAAGACAGCTCTTCCACCGTTACGGAATTTATTTCTTTATGTGACCTAACCAGTCTTGCCAGCTTTGAAGTTGCAATTTCATTTACTCTGAAAATCAATCAGTCGATCAATCGATCAATCAATCAATCAATCAATCAATCAAATTGTGCAATATATTTGCATCACAAAAATGATTACCTCAAGGTTTGAAGCTTTTTCATATTTGAAAAGAGGTAGGCACAACCTTGATAAGAGATCTTTTGAGGGAGAAGACTGAGGGAGATGTCCTCTTTGTCCAGCAGTTCGAAAATGTTGCCAACAGCTTTGCAGAGGCGACTTGGCAGCATATCCATCAATGAAATGCTAAAGCCAAGAGATCTCAAAAGCTCAGCGATCTGTTTTGGATTCCATTCATTGTCTGCTGAGAGGACCTCACACACGGTCTGGAAAAACTGCTCATCACAGCTATAAAGAGAGTATAAGTTGTATTTAATGTAATATGTAATGGATTTTATTGTTTGATTTGTGTAGTAACTTACAAGAAAGCATTTGCTTAATGATTATATCTCAATATGAAACCTTAAAGCAGAGGTCTTCAACCCTGCTTCTGGGGACCCACTGTCCTGCAGAGTTTAGTTCCAACCCTAATCAAACACACCTGACGTATCTAATCCTGCTCTTCAGGATTGCTTGAAAACACACGGGCAGGTGTGTTAAAGCAGGTTGGAAATAAAGTTTGCAGGATAGTGGGTCCCCAGGGTTGAAGACCTCAAGAGAGATAGTTCATCGATAAATAAAAATGCTGTCATCATGTCGTTCCAATCCTATGACTCTCTTTCTTCTGTGAAACACAAATGAAGGTATTCTGAGAAATGTCTCAGTGTTTTTTATCCATACAATGGAAGTCAATGGTAACCAAAATAGTTTGGTTACCAACATTCTTCAAAATATCTTCTTTTATAATCCACAGAAGTAAGTCAGTCATACGGGTTTGGAATGACATGAGGAAAAGAAATGAAAGAATAATGAAAGAATTTTCATTTTTAGACTATCCCTTTAACATTGACAAAGGAAATTCAGTCATGCATTTTAATTTTAACTAATCTACTCACCAAAGTTTTGAAATATAGGGTAAACAATGCAGGAAAATCTTAAGTTTTTCTCTTTCGCATGACCAACTCCTGAGCTCCACTGGTTTTGTGACGGCCTGAAGCTTTAGGAGTTCAATTAGAGCAAATGTCTTCTCTAGTTTTAGTAGGTCCACTGTCCATACAGCAGGGGCAACCATAAGAATGGGCTTTAATGCTGGCAGTACTGTCTTCCATGATGAACTTTCTTTCAGCTGGGTGAAGAGATCCAAAAGGAAAAAGCTCTGTATGTCTTTGCTGTCTTCAGCAAAGGGAAAGGTTGAGTAACTGCATACTGTAGAAAGGCTCCTTAGTTTCTCCTCTCCACATTCAGATGCGAGAATGAAAAGATCAGTAACAATCTTCACAATTTTGTGGATGTCTTTAGGCTGTCTGAGAGCAGCACTGAACCTGCAATAAAAAAAATTTGTTATTTTATATTTTAGAACTGTATCCAGTTATTTTATACAAACACAATTTTCAAAAAAGTTTGTGAATTTTACTCACCTCATTTCTGTAACATAGGGCATATACTGAAGAACAAGTTTAAGTTCACTCAGCGTGTATGGAACATTATCTAGTTCAGCGGGCTTCTTTAAATTTAGAGCTTCCATGGTTTGGAAGAGCAGTGACATTGATGGGTTTGAAGGCTGTACAACCCATGTGGTTGGCAATGCATAAAAAACAGGTTGCAAAACTGGAAGAACATCCATGTTCTTACCATGTTCTTGCAGATTTAGCAAAAATTTACACTGCTCCTCAAAGTTTTCTCTTTGATTGTTGCTGAAAACAGACAGCAGTTTCCTTACACATCGTTGACCAGTCTTCATCTCATAAATAGCTCCTTGAACATAGAGGTCTGTTTCTATTGCTACTTTGAACTGATGGGGGAAAATCCTACAAAAAATAAATAAATAAATAAAGAATATATATAAAATAAGAAAAAAAAAAAATCAATTCATTTGAATTATTGTGGAATGTATTATAGGTGTTAAATTAAACCATATTTTTACTTGAATAAAACTAAATAATTTTAGATTACATCCGGAAGTAAGTGTTGTGTTCACTGGTTGTACCTAATGGTTGCGATATTGGATAAGCTCTCAAAAATGGCCTTCTGCAAAGGTCTAGTTATGAGTTTTTCATTTACATGAAGGAAAAGATGAACACTTTCTGATCTCTTCTTTTTAAGGACTTCTCCTATCCTTTGAAACACTTTCTGGTCTTGTGTTTCATGTGCATAGAGGTGCATTTCAAAGCTGAATAAGCTAAGCAGGCTATCAAAATCTGAAAACTGTCCTGCTTCAAAAGCCACTCTCCACATTTGAGACTGCAAGCTGCTTGTTGACCTGGGAATAAAAAATGAGTGTAAAAAGCAAAATAAATAAATAAAATCTTATAAATTATATCATTTTTGTTATTGCTATAAAATTGTGAAAAGGAGTGGCAGTTTGTTTCACCAGCCATAAATTAACTTCTTGTACCTGAGAAATTTAAGATTTTTCAACGAGCCAAGAAGTAATTTCACCCCAGGGTCAGAAATGTTGCAATTTGTGAGGTTCAAATCAATATTCTGATGCATAGTTTGACTGACCACATAGGATAGTATGCAGCACTGGTGGGGATCAAGGGTTTGTTCCTCTAAATCAAGCTCATACTGAACCTTTGCCAGGAAGAGTAGGCATGCCTTAGGAGATTGATACTCATAAAGACATCGACACACAAACAGGATGTTGTCAACGTCCACAAACTGCTCGAAATCACCTTCTTGATTCCGTTCTTTAGTGTAAAGGAAAGTGTCAATAATCTGTTGAAAGTACTCTGCACGTGTAGCTTCTATCTGTTCTACTGGCACCAAACACTTTATAAGCTCAACTAGATTATCAGAGAGAAGTCCAGACAAAAATGGCATAATATATTTAAGGTATTTTCCATCTTCTTCGCTGTGACATTGATCAAGCACATTAGTGATCTTGTCAGGATTTAAAATTAGAAAGAGGGCTGTCCAAAACTCTTGCATTGTATTATGAAGGAATGCATACACTTTGCAAGAGGTTGTGGATGGGTTCCACAATTGCTTTGTCAAGAAAGCATTTTGCACAGGCTTGTCTTCATGATCCAAATCTGTCAGGTTCACTGTCCTTGCTAGCATTGCTTGATAGGAGGCTAGAGCTAATTTCATGATGTCCCTTTTGTTGTCCGTAATGTACTTATCTAAGTGCTCCACATTTTGGTGCCCGTGTTGTTTCATGCAAAAGCGAAAAATTTGGACGTACATCTCCGTAATTGTAAAAGGCTTATTCCTGGCTTCAACAGGACTTACTGAAATGCAGGCAGTTACTATAAAGGCATACAATGGTACAGAGCACAAACTGAATAACTCTGGGTTTTTCAAAGGACCAATGTCATCCGTTGTTCCCAGCATCCATTTGAAGTATTCACAGATGGACCCATGACTAAAACCCTGAACCTCTACTCGATAAGATGGCCAGTCTGACAGGTAACCTGTATCCTCAGCTTCTGGTCTGCAAGTGGTCAAGACCTTGGCATCTTTCAAAAATTCTTTCCCCATGAGCTGCTTAATCACGTTGTTTCCAGTCACATCCATGATACCATCAAAAATGAGTACAACATTTTCTGAATTGCTCTCAATATTTTCTAGAACTTGATCTGATGCTTCTTCTGGGCATATGTAATGGTGAAAAATAAGATCCTTCAACATATGAGGATTTGGATCCTGGGAGAAAACTCTCATCAGTGGCTCATCAAAATAAAACATGTAACTCACTGGAATGCTTTTCTCTTCAGTCCAGAGTCTAAGAATCTCTAGTGCAACTGTTGTCTTGCCCACTCCAGGTTTCCCCACAAGTAGGATGCTTTTCTCATCATTCATAAGTAAGTCTTTGGGAGACAACATTTTCTTGTTTGTTGGTATGGAAGTCGTAAGTTTTTTTGAGCGAGATTTCTTGTATCCCTTGTTCTTCTTAAGTTTTGAAACTGTACTAGAATCTGTGTCCATAACAAGGGGTATGTATGTGAAGGGTTTGCTTTTATGCTCATTTTTAAAAAAAATCATGCTTTGGTTCCATTTATTTTCCAGTATTTGTCTTGCTTTCCATCTCAAAAGGCCTTGGTATGCGGCACAAGGATCTGGGTCTGAAAAAAATATTTTAAAACATTTTTTTTTAAACACATTTCGTTAGAGATATGATCTACAACAGTAAAATGAAAACTAGTCCACAATTCTCTGAGTAGTAAATGCATGCTCCAGACTTAAAAAAGGTCCACCAAAATAGTCTCTATATTCTAAATTTGTTGGCAGGTTGCCTCATACTCATATTCTACCATTTTGCCTTCCCCTACTATCACTATATGCCTCAGATTAAATGTAAGGTACAAATATAAATACACTTATCTAAACCACTTTGCACAATAATCATTTTAAAAATAAGAATACAGTATACCTGTGCTTGATGCTCACCTGCTAGGTTTGCAGTCTGAGATTGTGGTTCATCCTTGAAGGAGAAGCAGCTAATCCAGTGATGTAAATCCCGATCACCCAAAACAGGTCTTGGAAATACTTCAAATCTTTTTTTGTCAAGAATTTTTAAAAACTTATAGCAGGCTTCTTCTCCTTTAGAAAAAACTATGTCGAGCAAAATCCTTATCTTATCCTGACTATTTTCTGCAGACTCAATTGAACTTAGCTCATGATTTATGAAGAATTTGCACTGGATTAAGGCTTCAATTAAAGGATCACAGTTTAAACGTCCCTCAGTTAGCAGAGTTCGGCCATTTCCGAGGAATTCCTGTGCAGATTGCTGGGTGCTCGCCATCCTGAAGATTTTGTTCTGTTCCAGTTGTAACCAAATTCTGAAAGATTAATTGTGAGAAAGAGAGAAAAGAAAAGACCATATTTGAAATCATTTGTCTTAGTTTTTAGCATTTTTTTGTTTACATTTTTTTTTTAAATAATTAAAAAAAACTCACTTTATAGCCTATATATGACACATATGTGTCACATGGTGTCACAGCTGCAGTCACACTACTTTGAGCATGTGAAATTACTTCAGACTTTGCAATGGACGTTCACATGCAGTGGTGCCTTTTTTAAAACAAATTCAGAAAAATATACACCGTTAATCAACCTCTTGGTCACACATCTTCACGTGAAATGAATAATGCAACAGACAGGTTCAGGAAAAAAAAATTCATTTTCTCCATATGGAAACTGATTCTTAATGATAAATTATCAAACCTTAAAGAAAGATATGCGGTGAGCATAATTCTTCTTTTCAAAGAATTGTGAATTATGTCACAATAGGTTTGTCTTTAAGGGTTCACAAATGATAGTTAAAAATCAATCTACCTATGAGTTAAGTTTTTATTTCCAGAACCCACCTTGTGCACTATTGGAATATACCAACCACCAGAGCTGGGTAGATTACTTACAAATTGTAATCAGTTACTGATTCCAAATTACATGACAAAAATTGTAGTTAGTAACGTAATCCATTACATTACACATTTAAGGTAATGTAATCTGACTACTTTTTGATTACTTTTAGATTACAAAACTCATTTATCACATTGGATAATCTTGTACCATATTGATATAAATATACAAAGAAAAAGAAAATAAATTCCATTCTTTATCAACAACATGAAGTGTATTAAATATTACATTAAGTCAGGGTTTCCCAGACTGGGGTTCGTGAAGGAACTGCATGGGGTTTCTAAGTTTAACTAAAAGCTATTATGTAATTAAATAAAAAAAAAAGCAACATTTAAAATAAATAATTTTAAAATAAAAAAAGCAATCAAAATTACTAAAAAAGATAAAAATATATATTTTATTTATTTACCTGCATGTCATGTGACCATTAACTGACATCAGTGAACTTAATTTTATTATTATTATTAACTTATTAACTTTAAATCTCAGGAGGTTCAGCTGACAAAAAAAGTTGTGGAATCCCTGCATTGCATGTAAATATGAAATGATGTGAATTTGTACATTTTAATGTTTTTAAAAGACAAAAGCCTTCCAAAGACACTAATACATGTTAAAGGGATAGTTCACCCAAAAATGAAAATTGTGTCATCATTTACTCACTCTCATCTTGCTCCAAACATGTATGAGTTTCTTTCCTCTGTTGAACACAAAAGAAGATTTTTGAAGAATGTTGGTAATCAAACAGTTTACAGTAGCCATTGACTTACAATTTTAAAAATACTATGGAAGTCAATGGCTCCTGTAAACTGTCTGGTACATTCTTCAAAATATCTTCTTTTGTGTTCAACAGAAGAAAGAAACTCATACAGGTCCCCTTAACTATGTGAATGACTTAAATGGTTAGTTCACCCAAAAATGAAATTTGTCATTAATTACTCACCCTCATGTCGTCCCAAACCCCTAAGACCTTTGTTCATCTTCGGAACACAAGAGAATACTTTTTGTGCACAAAAATCAAAACAAAAAAATAACAGATTTATTTAACAATTTGAACTGTTGTCATATGCAGTTGATGTAGTGAACACAATTCAGCGCTTCCCTGTTTACATCCGAACACCGGCTCAGTATTGGCCGACGCTGTACACGTGAGCAGCACGACACATGCGTCAGGCCAATAATGAGTCAGCATTCTGGCTTAGAACATGGAAGAGCTGAACTGTGTTTACTACCTCAACTGCATATGACAACCGTTCAAATTGTTAAATAAAGTCGTTATTTTTGTTTTGTTTTCGCGTACAAAAAGTATTCTCAGTCGCTTCATAACATTAAGGTTGAACCACTGTAGTCTTACCTTTCTGGACCTCTAAAGATGCAATGATGTTGCTGCTTACGTGTGGTTCAGAAACCTTCGGATTTCATCAAAAATATCTTAATTTGTGTTCCAAAGATGAACGAAGGTCTTATGGGTTTGGGACGACATGAGGGTGAGTAATTAATGACAGAAGTTTCATTTTTGCATGAACTAACCCTTTAAAGGCTCATGAAACCCCAAAAGATTCAGAGTGCGAATGAACTCTTAATGCAAGCACTGCGCTGTATTAAGGCCCTTTCACACAGGACGCGACAACGATACCACTGCGCTATGAAACCCATTTATTTCAATGGCTTGCGCCACGCAAGGACGGTTTGTTGCTGCATCGACCAAAGCGCACACGCAGCGGAGCGCACCATTGACAAGCTTGCCTGCACGCCGTGGTCAAAGTTCAAAATAGTTCAACTTTCGCCGCTGCACTCTGTGACGATTACTCAATGCGGCCAATAGAAACGAGGCATCAAATGACTAGACGTATAGAACTCCCGCTAAAAGTTTTGAAAACTCCGCCTACTTTGCTCTGGCCAGCGTAGCGCAAGTCGCTTTTTATCTGAAGGGCTACGCTGAACCCAGCGGCCAGCACAGCGTCCTGTCTGAAAAGGCCATTACGCATGAGATGGCATTATAGTGGAGAGTTCAAATGACGCGCACTGTCCATTCACTTCTGCCTGTTCAACTGCGTTCAGGCACATATAAGTGTATGTTTGATAAGCAGTGATGGGAATAACGGCGTTATAAATAAACGGCATTACTAATGGCCTTATTTTTTTCACTAACGAGTAATCAAACAAATTACTGTTTCCCCCGTTACAACGCCGTTACTGTTACTGACAATAAAATGCAGCGTTACTATATAGCTCAGTGGTGTGTTTAGGTTATTGTGGTCCCTAAGCAAATCTCCAGGAGGGGGCCCCGGGGGGTTGGGGATCTAAGCTACATGTAATTGAGAGCATTCTGAAAGAATGCTTATGTGTATGTTATCATCATGTCAATTTATTATAAGCAACACAAGACTTTAACAGCCAATGACATTTACAGCTGAAGAGACTGGACTGATTTTCTACTGTTTACTGTCAATCACCATCTAACTCAGCCAGTTAAGATCTACATTTAGCCTTAGATGTTATATGAATATGGTCCCTGGAGCATAGGTTTTATCAGCTGGCAATTTTCAATGCACATTTAAGAGCGCAAGTTGCAACTATTATTAACAATAATGGAAAGATGAGGCTTATCAGTATGTCACAATATCACCAACTGGACTGTTTTCTGTTTTGCACTGTCAACTGTTTTCTGTTTTGCACCATTTCCTGCCAGGCTGTCATCATAGTTATGCATTTCAATTCACAAGCTTGCAATTCGATTCAATATCAGTTATCTTGAATATACTGTATATCAGGTACAGTAGGCTACATGGCAAATTTTACTAATGCTGTATAATATACATTGCAATCAGTTGGTACTACATTAATATTGAAGGTTAAAATGAGCTGAATTGTATACAAACTTAAATTACACTTAAGGAATTTTTTATAAAATTAAGTTATGTTAGGCCTGCTAACTTTAAAATGATTTCTACTCCAATTCGTTTTTTGAAATATAAACATTTAAGTGGTGACTGTCAACTTGATGGATTTATTCAAACATGCATTATATAGGCTATTAAAGAACATTAAAAATTATAATTAATATTTAACATATGGTGCATATATTTAGCTAAATGCTCCTCTCTAGAGTTAATTTTTCTAGCTGACTAACGAGTTTATGGTCAGTGAATATGTTTGTTCTGAGGTAAATGTGACGTTACGTTTGTTTGTTTACAAGCTTTTTTATTAATGTCTTTCCGCGGTTTAAACACTCATTGAGTGATTACACGAGACATGATACGGATTTCGGTAAGTTGTACTGTATCTTTCAACCCTCACTTTAGATGTTCATTCATGTTTATTTTGCGTTGTAACTGGTATTAAAGCGGAGGAGAGGATCAGTTCACGTGCGCAGCAGACTGCCGCTTCTCTTGAACTGAGGCGCTACAGCGCCAAATCCGTATCCTCACGCTTTTTTAAGTGGGTATACAAAAATCCTTGACCTTTCCTATTGAGTATACAGCATATATCTACGTATCACGTAGACTACACCACCGGGGGGTCCCCCTCGGGCGCAATCCCACGTGAGAGACAACCACATAACTGATGATGTTTGGCTTAGGTAATGTAAATTTCCATTGTTTGCCAACCACAGGCAGAGTAGTGCGGAGTTTGTGCTTCACAAAGCTCGCCATGCAAAAATACTTTTTCAAAGTACATAGACGCCGGGTATGCCAGAATGAATGCCGAACTCAAAAAGACCTTTGAACACATAGAATCTCTACAACATATTTGGACTGCACATAATAAAAGCTTTCTTGGCATAACTACACATTGGATAAATCCAAACAGCATGGAGAGAGGGAAAGCAGCACTAGCATGCAGAAGATTCAAGGGTCGTCATACTCATGACATGATTGCAATTGTGCTTGACAACATTCACTCATCCTATGGCATATATATTCCATAAAATTACATCAACTGTCACGGATAATGGCTCTAATTTCATCAAGGCCTTCAAAAGATACCAGCCAGTCGAGGAGGAGGACTCTGAGGATGGTGAGAATGAGGTGACTTTTACGGACATTAATGTATTGCAGTGGTGATGATGATGGTGGTGAAGTTGTGATCACTTTGCCGCCACATCAGAGATGCTGCACACGCTTTAAACCTTGTTTCATGTACTGATGTTGACATGTGGTTACTGTCAAAAACCACAAACAAAAGTGATATACGTTTGCTACCACAGAATGTACAGGCTTATGGAGTCTGCAGAGACCGGGGATGACATCATTGCAAAGAAGCTGCTGGTCCCTTGCAGTACGAGATGGAAATTGTTTTATGAACTGTAGTGTATTGTCATGAGGCCACTTACAGTAGCCTTACAAATTCTTCAAGGAGAAGACAACTGTTTCCATAGTATACTCCGACCCACACTGGAGACATTGATTTTCAAGACCTTGGAACTGAAGAGTGGCCTTCAAATCCTAGCTGACCTTCCAGAGGCTAATTTATAAATATCTTTAACCAGTCACCCAAGAATTGGATTTTATTTATTTGGATGGTTGGAAAATGAAAAGCTTTATATTCTAGGCTTTACAGTTATGATCTGTGATTAGAGATGATGGACCTGCAAAACATTTTGTTGTAAAGAAATAGTAGAGGATAGTCATACACAAATATAATATTAAACTGATAATAATGTATGAATATGATGCTCTGTGTGAGTGTGTGTGTGCGTGTGGATATAGACAGTATAATATAATATGTTCTTTGCATTCTTATTTCAGGCAATCAAAACAAGATTTGCAGAGGTGCTGGAAAGCGAGGATGCTGTCTTGGCTGCTGTGACCCTGCCCAAGTTCAAACTATGCTGGCTTCGGACACAGGACAGAAAGGACAAGGCCAAGGCAAGTCTGCTGGCAGAGTGCTGGAAACTTGTCCTAGAGCAAGACCAGCAAGCTGGTGGTCTGGGGAAACTTGTCATCACTGCAAAGAGGAATAGGCTCTCTGACCAGAAGTTTGAGAAGCTTCTGGTTTTGAGATACAACCACTGGTTTAATAGTTTGGATGGATGGATGAGTGTTAGGAAGGAGTGTATTGATTGATGAATGAATGAATGAATGAATGAATGAATGTTCAGGAGCTAAAGTTGGATTTTTGTGATAAATTACAGTGATTTGAATAGAGGCAGAGAGGATTACAACAGTGCCCTCTGCTTGACCTCTACTGGGATAGGAGCACTTGTGTGACTTGTATATGGCCAATGGTCAGATACGGCCATGGAGTTTTATTTTTATTTTATTACCTTTTTACATATTAGTTTCATATTTTTAATTTGGACTACAAAGAGTGTATGTATATATTTTTTAGTATTATTTATTTATTTTTGGTACTTTTCTTAAGAAGCATAATTTATTTTTAGAATTATTTGTTGGCCAGTTGTGGTCTGTGCAATAAATATTTACAATAATATACTGAATTTGATAGGTGTCTCACATTGTCCCACAGCAAATAATGTACAATAAAATTGTGTAGATTATTGGTGTACAATGTTTTATAATAATAACTTATTCTATTTAGTGTCCAAACCATTTCACTAATTTAACATATTTAATATTGGGAGCATCCAAGTTATTTGACATATTTGAATTTTTTTTAAACAAGTAACACAATAGTTACTTTCCCTGGTAATTAGTTACTTTTATAATTACTATTGTGAGAAGTAACTAGTAACTATAACTTACTTTTTTAAAGTAACATGTCCATGTTCTTCCATGTTTGTCCCTTATTTGTTGTCATAGGATTATATTTTTAAAATACATCAAGGTGCCCTCAACTGTTTTTTCCTTCGCTCATATGTTAATATTCATTATTCTGTATAATGAATGTGCTGTAGTTCTGTGTTTTATTGGTTGTTGTCTCGCCTTTTCCCACCCTCTATGCTCCCACTTTTCCACAGCTTTACACACCCACTTCGCTTAAATTAAAATGTTTATCATATAAAGCGGTCGATCATGTCTCGTTAGAAGACTTAGATTGAACCTGCTCACTCCATGTAACACTTAAGGTGAAGTTTTCCAAAATATGTTATACTAAAGAAAATTACACTTAAGGTGCTTTATGCAACCGGGCACGAACATCCTTCTACTCCAGAAAACAAATGAAAGCATACAAAACTATGGAGGCATACTACTTTTTTGTTAGTGGTTGCATATACAAGTTGTATCAACTTTTGACAAAGCGGTCACTGCACACACAAGCTTTATCCAACTCAGGCTCCTCCTTACCGCAGACGCAGGATTACAAGCCAATTTTTCCTGCATTTTTCAGTCAATTTCTTGCATTTGAACAACAACTTTTGGTACACGATAAAAGCTCTGAAAAAGGACTCGATGCGATGCTTGCGCTGACGGACACACAGCTGAAGCGCAAGCTCAGGTGCCGCATCTCAGATGCATGCGATCCTGAATTCAGTTCTCTTTTTAAGCGAACGTAAACAGTTTGGAGAAAATTGGATGTGTAACAGTATTAGATCCATGCATTCTTAAAGGATTAGTTCACTTTCAAATGAAAATTAGCCCAAGCTTTACTCACCCTCAAGCCATCCTAGGTGTATATGACTATTTTCTTTCTGATGAACACAATCGGAGATATTTTAATAAATATCCTGACGCATCCAAGCTTTATAATGGCAGTGAACGGGACCCAGTATGAGCTGAAGAAAGTGCTTCCATCCACATCCATCCATCATAAACGTGTACTCCACACGGCTCCGGGGGTTAATAAAGGCCTTCTGAAGCGAAGCGATGTGTTTGTGTTAAAAATATCCATATTTAACAAGTTATGAAGTAAAATATCTAGCTTCCGCCAGACCGCATTCCGTATTCAACGTACAAAGAAAGTGTAAAACTCTTGCAGTTCAAAAAGCTTGCGTAGTCTTGCCTTCCCTATTCAACTTACGGAAAAAATGTAACTGATGCAACGCCAGTTTACACTTTCTTCGAAACTTGAATACAAATGGTGGTCTGGCAGAAGCTAGATATTTTATTTCATAACTTGTTAAATATGGATGTTTTTTTACACAAACTCGTTGCTTCACTTCAGAAGGCCTTTTTTACCCCCCTAGGAGCCGTGTGGAGTACGTTTATGATGGATGGATGTAGATGGAAGCACTTTCTTCAGCTCATACTCGTGACCCCTGCTTACTGCCATTATAAAGCTCGGATGCGTCAGGATATTTATTCAAATATCTCAGATTGTGTTCATCAGAAAGAAGAAAGTCATATACACCTAGGACGGCTTAAGGGTGAGTAAAGCTTGGGCTAAATTTCATTTGAAAGTGAACTAATCCTTTAAAGGGAGAGCAGCCTCATAAACTGTTGCCATCTATCTTTTGTATCTTTAATATAAATCAGTTTATATAAATTCATACAGTGAAGACTATACTGTTTTATTTTTACATATGACTACTGATTATTCATTTTCTGTGACATAGCTTTTAAACTTGCTTTTTAATGACTCATTTCCACTGAGCAGTATGGTACAGTACGGTACACAATTATTTCTGTTTCGATTGTCAGAAGTTGTGAATGGTACCAAAAATACCAAACTGTACCATACCACTTTTTTGGGACCCTTCCATTGGGGTACTTAGCACTGTAGTCCGGTGGAGCTGGACTCACTGCAGAACATTGATTGGTTGACAGAGAATCGTCACTTGTGCATACAAGGGGAATGACGACACAAGAGGCACCATTTTTTAAATATACAATTGAAACACAATACCGTTGCAACACAAACAGCCACATGCCGAGAAGCAAGAACAATATCTGCTGTATGTCCTCCATTGTTGCTTACTGTGTCGATTTCTTCTTTGTGCAAGAATGACGTCGATCGCTACTTTCCGGCATACACTATGTATGGAAAGTAATCAAGTAAGGGTACTTTTGGCGGTGGAAACTCAAGCTGGATCAGAGTTTACCGTCCCGAATTGTATTGTACTGTACTGCTCGGTGGAAACATGCCATAAAAGACGCATGACTTTTTGGTAACAGCCTGAGAAAAATGCATCCATCTCCCCAGGGGCGTAGCCATCATTTTCAGAACTGAGGGGGACAGATTTTTTTTTTTTTTTTTTAAATAATTAATCTGACCTTTGTCTAATTGATAGATTTTTTTTTCTCATCTCTTGCTTTTATTTGCTTTATTTTATGTGTTTTATTTAAAACACTGCTGAACAATAACCAATATTTAATATTTTTTCCCCTATATTTTATGACTATATGATTGATTTATGTACTACAAACACTTGTACTTTAAGTCCTCATGGATTTTAGACAATGTAAAAAATAATAATATTAGAATACAGAATAAAGCAGAAAATACAGTACCTATCAAAAGTTTGGAAACATTAGCCTACAATTGTATTTGTACAATTGAAATATGTCTCTTCTGCTCACGAAGGCTGGATTTATTTAATCAAAAAATGCAGTAAAAACAGTAATATTGTGAATATATAGTAAAGTGTAATTTATTCCTGTGATCAAAGCTGAATTATTAGTATCTTTACTCTTCAGTGTCAAATGATCCTTCAGAAATCATTCTAATATGATGATTTGCTGCTCAAGAAACATTTCTGATTATTATCAACGTTGAAAACAGTTGTGCTGCTTCATATTTTTGTGGAAACCATGATATCATTAAAACATTTTTGGTAAGATTAAAAAAAAGAAAGAAATTAATATCTTTATTCATCAAGGATGCATTAAATTTATCAAAAGTGACAGTGACAATAAATGCAAATAAATGCTGTTTGTTGAACTTTCTATTCATCAAAGAATCCAGAAAAATTAAATGTATGTTTAGGTTTCCACAACAATTTTAAGCAACTGTTTTTAACACTGATAATAATCACAAATGTTTCGCAGCAAATCATCATATTACAATGATTTCTGAAGGATCATGTGACACTGAAGACTGAAGTAATGATGCTGAAAATTCAGCTTTGAGCACAGGAATGAATTACACTTTACTGTATATTCATATAGAAAACAGCTATTTTAATTTGTAATAATATTTCGCAATATTACTGTTTTTACTGTATTTTTTATAATAAATATTTGCAGCCTTGGCGAGCGTTAGAGACTTCTTTCGAAAACATTAAAAAGGTTGTCAATTTGCACTGCATTATTCATATACTTTTTCTGTCGATAAATACCTTGAGATGGCTTGAAAAACACACATAAACCATGTCTTGTCGCAATCGTGTGTTCATTGTTTTCACGATTCATCAGTCAATGTGTTTCTGCATTTTATTCAGCTGCTGCTAAGGCGAATAGCTGAATTACTTCTACGAATCCGTTTTGGATATTCTGCGAGACAGCGCCCTCCGGCTTCCAGTATGAATAAAACATATATTACACGGAAGTGAGCGCTCCATAATGTTTTGATCGCCTCATTTTAGTTAAGAATAAAATGACAGGTCATTCATAGACTATCTTGTCTCTTTTAATTTAAATCAAGATTTATTCACATTAGCCTCTATGTGAACACACTTGCCCGAAAAAAAGTGATGGGGGAGGGACACGTCCAACACGTTCAAGAGCTATTAAACTGTCTACCGCAGTCAAATAGGAAGAGTAACACAAAACAGTAAACTAGAATCAAATCTATGCATATTTTAATTGAATCATGACATCAAGAATCGATTTGAATCAAATTCTTAGGTACCAAAATATTCCCACCCCTAGTTTTGATCTTGCAGAATGGGATGTATTTGCAGAGGGGGTTGAATTAGTTTAATATAGTACATCAGTTCTAGCCTATATATAGATTTCTGCACTGAGGCCGTCCTAACAACTCAAACTATTAGGATATTCGCCAACCAGAAGCCATGGTTTGATAAGAGAGTAGGTCTCTGCTTAAAGAGTGGGATGCAGCTATTAAAAGGATAGTTTGTCCAAAAATGAAAATTCTGTCATCATTTACTCACCCTCAAGTTGTTCCAAACCTTGAGTTTGTTTCTTCTGTTGAACTCACAAGGTATTTTGAAGAATGTTGGTAACCAGACAGTTTGATAGTAGCCATTGACTGGAAGCTGGGATCAACACCCAGTTAAGCAAGATCAGACAGGCCCAAATATGTGGCAATGCAATAGTTCCCTTCTGAGGCTGGTTCTCTCGACATTGCGTCATTGATTCTCCTAGAATACTGAAGCCCTACCGAATGGCTCTGTGCGTGTCACGCCGACCAATGACGTTCAAGTGTGCGAAAAAAGGGTGAGCACTCCAGCTATATACAGTAAGCTGCAGCTAACGTCACTGCATTCAAATCTTTCTCCTTCATGACACCTGTCTACTTAAACCTGTATTCAAAGTGGATTATTTCCCTTCTGCGTTCCGGCGAACTTCAAGACAGGGGTCGTTCTAGGCCATTTTCAGGGGGCTTTAGCCCCCCTATCTGTCATCTCAGCCCCCCTAAAACTGTAATCTCTTGCTACAGATTCTCACTGAAGGCTAAGCCCCCCTGAGGACGAAATCCTAGAACCACCCCTGCCTCAAGACGACTTGAAAGAGATGGCTTTGAAGCTGTGCTCTTCCTGCGCAGGACCTATTGAGCTCCCGGATGGGCACAACTCGTGTGTACATTGCCTGGGTCATGCCCATGCGGAAACAGTGATGGAAGGGTCTGGTTGTCCCCCCACTTCGAGGAGATAAGCATCAGGACCCTTCACCTCCTCGTCCTTGGTGATAAAATGGCCGTGAATGTGCTTCCCCCCTCCACCTCTGTATAGCCGCGGAGAAAGAAGCAGCGCCAGCTGGAGGCTGCTTTCTCAGGAGACATGCTCATGCTGGCCCAGCTCCCGCATGCCTTGCACTCACCTGAGCATCCTGTTACTTATGCCGAAGACTCCCTCCACCCCTCTGAAGGAGTCCGTGGATTGGTTTCTTTTGGCTCGTCGAAGGACGACGCCGACACCCTGTCAACTACAGCCTCGGAGAGATAGGATTGGTCATGGAGTCCTGTCCCAGAATCGATGGCGTCCCATAGCAAGGCAAACGAGCATGTGGCAGCCACCATGGATGACGATCTGCTGTGCATTCTCACTAAAGTGGAGGAGGAATTAGGTCTGGATTGGTCTCCTCCTGCCATGCTGCCGCACAGCCAACTGGATGAGTGGTTTTTTTAGCACACTGGCCACAGCAAGAACGTCGCCCCCACGCTTCTCTCAAAAGGCTTGCTGGACAACACAGCACACATCGTGGAGAAGGCTTTTATTTCTGCCAGGCAGGCAGCTTCAGCTCTCCACAACATGGCAGTGCCTCAGATGTTCCAGGCGAAGCTGCTAAAATCATTGGATGAGAATGGCCAGGATACAGAAACATCTAAAGAGCTCTGAAGCTCCATCGACCTGGCCCTTTGAGCTATGAAAAAGACTGCCCAGTCCATCTGCCGCAGCATGGGGAGTTTGGTGGTATTTAACCGCCATTTGTGTCTCACGCTGACAGAGATGAGAGACTGAGAAGACAGCCATCTTGGATGCCCCAGTTCACGTGGCCGGATTATTCAGTGATTCTCAGAGCGTTTCCTGGAAGCCCAGAAACAATCGAAAGCCATGAGTCACATGCCCAAGAATGAAGCCCGCCTTTCTTACGCTCCTATTCATATTTGTCCCCTAGTTCCCTTTCCTGTTGTGAGCGAGAAAGTTTGTTGTTCAATGTCTTTGCCTTTAATAAATGCAAAAACAAACAGGGGTGAAAACAAAGTGTGATGTGCCAGACCACTCAGAAAACCCGAAATGGCGAACTGCCCTGTATACAGCGCAGAACTATTCAGCCCGACAAAAACATGTCGAGCGATTCTGGACATTTCAGAATGGGTGATGAGAACTGTGGTTAAGTGGCTACACTTTTGTCGCAGACCACCCTGCTTCAGTGGCATGATGATGTTTCTCTGTTCCACCACAATATGCTCCCATCTTGTGCACCAAGATACATGCACTATTAGAGAAGCATGCAATAGAGGTGTTGCCTCTGGAGGATTCAGAGAGCAGCTTTTACAGCCGTTATTTTCTGGGTTCGAAAAAGGACGGCGGCCTTCAACCTATTTTGGATTTGAGACCACTGAACAGTGCACTTTCACTGCACTCATTCAAAATTATCACCAAAAAACAAATCCGCATGCACGTTCGGCCCAGGGATTTGTTAATTTCGGTAGACCTACTTTCACATTCAGATAGCCCCTCACAGGTGCTTTCTGAGATTTGCCTTCGAGGGCATGGCCTATCAGATCCTGCCCTTCGGCCTGTCATTGGGACTACTCACGTTCACAAAATGCATGGGTGCTGCACTGTCCTCTCTAAAACGGAATGTGTCTCCTGAACTGTATGACTGGCTGATTTGGCCCATTCTGAGAATGTGCTAAACAGTCATAAATCAAAGCTCCTTCACCACTTGCAGTGCCTAGGGCTTTCTATCAAAGCGCATAAGAGCATGTTACAACCCAAGTCAGACTATCTCATTAAATTAATGATTTAATTTAATCGGTAGAGATTCACACACAATACGGTTATTTACGGGTGTGACAACCGCATTTTATAACCAAACTCACACCCGTAAATTTTCAGAACTCACAACCGCATTCTCTGAATTTTCACACTGTGTGAACAGAACAGGACTGGACAACTAGTTGTCTGTCACGTCATACAGTGCAAGAGAGCTGGTGTTTTGTGTGTGGTTTGGCTTTCAGTTACAGTGACAGAGCTGTGCGTCATCTTAAGGTGTTAGATCCAATCACTGTTTTCCACCGGAGCGGCTCCCGTCAGTTTGTGTTTCTTTTCCAAATTCAAATGCCGTGTCATGCGCAAGACGTCGCAAAGGACGTGACACGCGAGTGCAACGGTTAAACACTCCGGCTATTGCGTGTTTACATGTGGCTGTTGGTTAATGAAGTTTGAATGGATACACTCGCGGTTCAATTGGTCTCTTGTCGTGTCAAAAGTGATGAGACTTTTCAGTTTTATGGATGTCGCCATCTTTAATATTACGTTGGTCACTGTCGTTATGGTTACTAGTAAGAGAATACGGGCTGGACTCTCGCTGCACGTTCATACAGACAGTGTTCTAGACGCTACTGTAAGTTGCTGTGTGAACGGGACATTTCAAGACTCACACCTGTAAGTAAATGCGGTTGTCAATCCCAAAAACTGACAGTGTGAACTTGGCCACAGTCTGTTATGTTCTATGTGAAGGTAAACAGGAGAAATTTGGATGTGTAACAGTATATTAGATCCAAGCATTCATTCTTAAAAAAACAGCAGCCTCATAAACTGTTGCCATCTGTTTGATTAATGTTAATTAAAAAAAATAAAACAAAAAAAATCACTCACAGTGAAGACTAGCCTATACAGTGTTTTATTTTTACATTTTATGAATCAATTTCTGTATTTCTTACTAAATGTTAAATAAACAGGCTACTGTGCCTGAAAATCTAAAAAAATGTTTTTCATTTGTATAGGGGAGAGTGGGGTAAGATGAGCCAGTGGGTAAGTTGACCCACCCCCTGTATCTTGGCAACCGTACCATTTTATTGTCATGTGACCATATATTTTAAAACCACTCATCATTTCTGCCATTTTCATTTTTAACTTACCCTACCATAAGGCAATGAATTTAAGTTAAATCTGAAGTATAAACTGGGGTCATTTCAATGTAATATTATGCAACTGGTTTCGTTTATCCTTATTTTCGAGTTTATTTGATAGTAATAGTGTACAAGTACACCAAATCCTTCTCTGATACGAACCAGAGGATGTTTAATCATATATATCTTTCCACCTGTAGTCTCTAATGGCCTAACATGATCGACATTGCAGAAAAACTACCATGTCAAGAACCTTTTGACTAAAATGTTTATTAGTTTCAGTGACATTTATTCATTCTTATTTAGTTTTTATTTTAATTTTACTCAACAAACTCTCTGTTTAGTCTGTTTATGGGAAGGTTACAACTTTAATGTTCAACATATTGTTTCAGAAATGCAAACAGTTAAAGATACTGAAATTTCAACTTAATTTGGTTGATTTTATGTTGTTTAATTTAGCTTTAAAAAAAGAAATATTTGTAAAATATTTTACAAAGAATATTTGTAAAAGGAAATTTGATTATTAAATTAGTTTTTAAAATATGTACATTATCTTTATATTTTTTTGTCATAGATGTATTCTGATCATTTAAAATGATAGGAAACATCCTGAAATTACTTTAAATACTTTCAATATACTTCTGCCTCATTTTCCCTTATCTTGAGGACCACATAAGTAAAAATGGCTCATCTTACCCCACTCTCCCCTATTATTTATTTCTATTTGCCCTATTGTTTGTAATTTGCTTCTCTGTTCCTATTTTTAATATAAAAAATAAAATAAAATCGCCTGCCTTGCTTTATTACAGAAGACAACGTATTTCAGTGCCTGTATGTACAAAGATCAACATAAGCTTATTCTTTTTAAATATCAAAAAGTCTATTTTTTCAGTTTTATTTCGACAAATATGACATAGCATACATAATAAAAATTATGTTTAATATAATACTATTTCTACATGAAGACTGTTAATGTTGTAAAAACTGACTCATGTACATGGTATTTTTATTAGCCTAGTAAAAAAACATCGTCATCATTCATCTCTTTATTGTAGAACAAGACTTTTTGTATGCGACATACAAAAATATACAGAGGATTTACAACAGTATATTGTTATAGCAGCATTAAATGAATTAAATAAAATTATTTCTCCAGGGAATAACATTAAATGAACACATACTTCCGTTTTGTATTTTCAATACACTTCTTACAAATTATACAATCTTATATTGCACCAATTCAGTATAAACTGGTATGATGTAAAATCCCACCATTAATTCTTCGGAGTATTATATGTGGGTGTGCTACTTTCAGGTGTCCATTACTCATGAATAAATCTCACAAGAAACAATACCGTTATCATAGCCTACCAATTTCTAAAAAATAAAGATTTGTTTTTAAAGACAATATTCTTGTTATTCCAAATAGGCTAACAGATTTGTGTGGACACACAATCATTGTGATAAAACTCTGACAGCAATTCAAGGACACAACATTGCTAAAGTTTCTGCTCGCGGCAACCCTAAGCAAGGCAGTTACAGAAAGGAAATAATAACGTTACCAAAAGAAGCCGACTGTGTAAATTCTTGACATAAACAGTTCGCGTTTAAAGTTATTAAAACATTTTCCCGAGACGTCACCAGCGCGAAGGTAAGGCGGAATAACAGATCCACTGCTTTGCTGATAGGCGGAAGTTAACTGACGTTATTGTCCTTCCCTGCGGTATGCAGCATTTCCGCTTTTTGAGCTAACCACCGGAGGCTTGTCATAGAACTGCTTTGATAGAAACGAATGAAAAGTGCTGTAAACTTAATCCTATCCGTCGCAAAATTGTCTGTGACTTATTTTTATAAAACTGGCATTTTCGGTGTAAACTCTAAATACTGACCAGTCCAAATGAATTAATAAACTCTTTCCCCCGAACAAAATGATTCAGTTTCAAAGCGCTCGAAACAGGCTATACAAGCGGACAGCATGCTGTTCAAAACGGTGTAAATAAAAACGCAGGCCAAACATGTATAATGTATAACACCATTTACAACCCAACTAATAATGTTTTCATTAAAGTTTAATACATTAAATGTAATCTACAAATAGGCTAATGAACCATTGACAAAAACAATAAATGTAACAATAATTTGACAAAGAAATTAATTAAAATGTTGAAAAGTTCAAAAATATAGGTTATACATTTCTAACCTTTAAAAGATGGCGCTCATAAAGCTGACACCGAAAGTTATGTCTACCGACCTTATTCAGTGCATCTGTTCAGATTTGCATCACACAAACAAGATCCATAAAGCAACGACACAGGTTTGTCAAGTCACCCATGGACAAGATCCGCTCTCCAAGCCTCCATTAAGATCACCAACATCACTGCTGCAATCCAACAAGACTATGGCATATACTTTGATATAGGTTACGGCGAAGTTCCGGGGCAGTGCGTCAGACCTAGACTTTAGGAATAATGGTGAGGTAAGTCTTTCATTTTCGATAAGGGCAGGCTGGCTACAAATAAATCTATTCATAGATATCACTGTTTACAGTAGTAATGGGAGAAACTAAGCTCTTCGAAACTTTGAATTAACTGAACCAATTGCTCCCCAAAATGGGACATTCTAAAACGCTTAATGTGGCTTATTGGATAGTGCATAAAACTCCAAACTAAAGCATGTTATGAGCCCAGAACATGAACGCAACGCGGTTTGACAATGTACTAAGCAGTAATATTAAAAGACCAAATTTTGTACTCACCTTATTAATAAACCATACTATGTGCAGAAAAGCAGATGAGCCCAGAATATGAACGCAACACATTTAGTTACGTTAAGCGTTTTCTTGGATGAAAAGGGATTCCCGTTTCCAAGCGCTCGAAACACCACACGCTGGTTAAGTCTGCTGGTCAGAACGCCTTTTATAGTGTAATATATTAAAATGCAATTAACATATCTTATACCATTATTAAATATGATGTGTCTTTATAATATAGCCAGCGTGTTATTTTATTCAATTGTAGGGATTATTTTGTTTGATTTATGGAGAGCTTGGTTATTTGTCAAACTGCAATATACTCAATTCCTATAGAAAAGCATTTATAATTATTTTAAATACTTTAACTGTCATTTGGAATATTTACAATTATTCAAATTTTGAAGCATCAAAAAAAGTTTTTCCAGTTAAAAAACGAAATATTCCTCTCAAGCAATGTATTACTATGTGCACTACTACTATATGATTAGTATGGTGTGTATAAAAAATCTATAACACTTAAGAATATTTAAGGGTCATTTTTAATGGTCAGTGACATTGTGATGGTATTAGTAGTAGATTGTTAATCTGTTGTGTTTATCAATACATATGATTTATTAAAGGGTTAGTTCACCCAAAAATGAAAATTCTGTCATTAATTACTCACCCTCATGTCGTTCTCCACCCGTAAGACCTTCGTTCATCTTCGGAACACAAATTAAGATATTTTTGATTAAATCCGATGGCTCAGTGAGGCCTGCATAGACAGCAATGATACTTCCTCTCTCAAGATCCATAAAGGTACTAAAAACATATTTAAATCAGTTCATGTGAGTACAGTGGTTCTACCTTAATATTATAAAGCGACAAGAATATTTTTTTGTGCGCCAAAAACAAAAAGCAAAATAACGACTTTTTAACAATATCTAGTTATGGCAGATTTCAAAACACTGCTTAATGAAGCTTCGGAGCTTTACGAATCAAATTAGTCGTTCGAAGCACCAAAGTCACGTGACTTCAGCAGTTTGGCGGTTTGATACGCAATCTGAATTACTGATTCGACTCAAAAGATTCATAATGCTCCAAAGCAGTGTTTTGAAATCGGCCATCACTAGATATTGTTAAAAAGCCGCTATTATGTTTTTTTGGCGCACAAAAAATATTCTTGTCGCTTTATAATATTAAGGTAGAACCACTGAACTCACATGAACTGATTTAAATATGTTTTTAGTATCTTTATGGATCTTAAGAGAGGAATTACCACTGCTGTCTATGCAGGCCTCACTGAGCCATCGGATTTGATAAAAAATATCTTAATTTGTGTTTCGAAGATGAATGAAGGTCTTAGGGGTGGAGAACGACATGAGGGTGAGTAATAAATTATATTATTTTCATTTTTGGGTGAACTAACCCTTTAAGTAATTGTATGATCAGTGCTATTACTTTTTTTGTAACGCCTTGCCGCCTCTTTTTTTTTTATATATATAAATAACTTGAATCTTGAAATTTGTCAATAGTGTTACTGGTTGCTGACAAACCAATACTATAATATGATCAGTCATTTTCACAATGTTTTTATTGTTTAATTTATCACAAATTATGAATGGGAATAAACATGAATTATGAAAGGCCTGAGCCTTACAAGTGCTATAATATTTCTGTGTAGGTAAGTCAAACTTAAAGTCTCATCCATCTTTCTTACCAAATAAACAAAACACCAAAGCACAGAATCCAAGTAACACTGCAAATGTAAAACAAGCACACAAATATTAAATAACTTCAAAGTTAAAATAGCTGGTAGTACACTTTACACTTTTTAGAACATTTTTTTTTTTCAGTTGAAGTGCACTTGCATGCCTCATAGCTAACTGATAATGAACTAAGAACTTAAATATGAACATATGTTTTCAAACATCAATGAACATCCAAAAGCAAAGGGTGCCATTTATTGAACATCTGGGAACCTAAATGTATTTCAAGGGTTGTTCAACCTGTCATTTAGCGACTGAAGCAATCTACCAAGTGTTTGGAGTTCCACGGTCCAGCATTGTTGGCCAAGAACTGCACACTGACTTGAGTCTTGGTCTCCTGATACATCTGGGCAGCCATCTAAATGGAATATAAAACAGATTAGCAGTTTACAACAGCAGATTAGTGCACAAAATGCCACATTTATGTGTATGCAACCGCAGTTTTAACTGATGAACTCAAACTCACATGCACGTGGATATTATTATCCATACAAAACTATATACACATACTTTAGCATTGCGGTATGTGGTGAATGACAATAAGTCATGGTGGCCTGCCAGTGCTGAGACTTTTCTGAAGCAGAAGTACAACGCTCTTTTACAAAGTCTGCTTGACGATCCAGGACCGCTTACAAATGGAGAACTGGGAGAGAAAATTAAAAAGGATGATATAAACTGAAAGGCAATCAATTCACTGAGTGGAGTAAAGGAATAGGAATTAATATTTAAACAGATTGCACTGTTAAATAGAGAGAGAGAGCGAGATAGAAGAGATAGAATGTTGTTTTCATATATCTTACAGTTAAAAAGCAAACTCTTGTGTATGAACAGTACAAAAACAGCAATATCCACAATATGTTGAAATCACACATGACTTCTACTAAATAAATTTTTCTATGGAAAAAATAAATGGGATTTTTACTTCCGGACACCAAATGTTGTGCTCTATTGTGACAAACACAAACAGAGTGCAACAGGGTGGTCAGCTCCTCAAATGGTGCACATATTTATAATAGTCTAACCCAATATAGTCAAACTTCTGCATAAGATAATAACGTCATTAGCTAGTTTATCAAGTATGACTGACTTGTTGATTGCATAGCCAGTGGTGCTGTCCAGAATCTCAATACTGGAGTCTCCCAAACACCAGTTGACACTGAGGTCTTTGCAGTATTCGGTGTTCTCAACAGGCCCCACACTCTCTCCACTCAAGAAGAAGATGGTGGTTTGTTTGAATGGAGGAGGCAGAGCATTATTCCAGCCAGTGCCCAGACGATTGTTGATGATTTCAGACACTTTCTCTGAGCAGTGTCGGGAATCACCTAGACAACAAGTGGAGAAAAGGTTAATAAGTACAACCATTCTTCTGATTGCTTGGATTTCATCTATGAATATGGAATATACACACAAAGATGTCTGTCTATAAAATATTTGAGTAGTAAGGCTCTCTAATGCAGTCATGAATCAATATATTGCAATTCATTCTCATGATATTGTGTTGATTCTTCAGTCTTTTCACATATTCAAATGAACGTTTCCTAATTCCTACAGTTTATTAATGAAGAAGCATCTAAACAAGTGGAAGTGGAAATTGACTACTCAGTGAGCGGTCAGAACAGCTTCTATGAGATGTGGTACTTGACAAAAGCAAAGTGAACCACACAAAAAAGACTTACAGAAGCTGATACTGCATATGTCTGTCACACAGTATTAATCATGATCCAATTAGCATATTTGTTAACACTCAGTTCCCTGCAAATACGCACAGCTTACCAAGTACAATGCTAGTAATGTAGACTGGGTTAATAAAATGACTCAGTAGTGCCCCCTGCACTCCAGTGACAGTCCAACGGGTGAGTTTGGCACTGTCGGACATGCAACAGATACGTGCACCCCACACGCTTGGAAGCACGAAAGCAGCAGGTATGAGAGAGCCTTTAGCATGGCACTGCAGCTTCAGAGTGGTGTAAGCACTGTTTTGAGACTTTCTGTGAAAGGATACATGCAGATTTAAATTATTTTAGGTTTTAAAGGTAGGTAATATACACATTAAAGTGTTAGTTCACCCAAAAATGAAAATTCTGTCATTTATTACTCACGTTCTGATGTAGTACCTGGAAGCGCTGGACGTAAACAACGTATGAGAATGACACAGAAGAGAAGATATTGTTGAATAAAGTTGTTATTTTTGTTTTGTTTTTGCGCACAAAAAGTATTTTCGTCGCTTCATAAAATTAAGGTTGAACCACTGTAGTCACGTCGACTGTTTTAACGATGTCTTTAGTACCTTTTTGGACCTTGAAAGTGTTGATTATATTGCGGTCTATAAACTAATCATATATCTCTCAGATTTCATCAAAAATATCTTAATTTGTGTTCCAAAGATGAACGAAGATCTTACGGGTGTGGAACGTCATAAGGGTGAGTAATTTATGACAGAATTTTCATTTTTGGGTGAACTAACCCTTTAAACAGATTCTCTAAAATACACAGTCAACCAGGGGTGTCAAACTCAGCTTCTAGTGGGCCACAGCCCTGCAGTTTAGTTTCAACCCTGCTCCAACACAATAGTTGTCTAGAAATCCTGAAGACCTTGATTAGCGTACTCAGGTGTCTCTCAGGGCTGAACTCCGTAGGACTGTGGACCTCGAGGGCCAGAGCTGAGAACCCCTGCAATATTGCATCCACCTTTTTCCTAACGAGCCTACTGCGTTTTAGATTATGGAAGGTTTAAGGAAGTTCCACTCAAAAAGAATGAAATAAATCTTTTCAAATCATAAGGTTGCACTACAAATAATCTGAATGAGCTGTAAAATTTCCTTCATGTTCGATTTCAGACGTCAGAAGAATAATGTAACGCTTGGTATTTAATATGACATGGTATAGTATAACAAGAATATCTATAGCAAGAGTTCTTTTCAGTCGCTGCATTCTTTTCCTCCTGATTATTTTATTTTTTTCCCTGTGTAATGCTGCTGTAACAGTATGAAGAAAGACATATACTGTGTATTTGTGGTCTCTCTCCTGATTTAATTTATGATATATCCCATGAATAATTCACTGGAATGCATAAGAATCTCTCATTTTTCCTTCTCAAATGTCTCTTTCCAGGTTTGTTTTCACACGGACGCTTTAAAATGTAATTGTCTCCCCTGTTCACTTCTAATCCCTATTAGTAGTGTTTACTGGAATGTTTCTAAATGGCAAATCACTTTATTATCACTCAATGTACTAGTGATTAAGGCAACGTACAATACAGACATATATTACTACAGTGATATTTCACAGAATTATATGATTTACATGATTAGGTTATTCATGGTCTGTTGTAGTAATTTGTTAATGGTTCTACACTTTTTTAATGTTTGATGGATGAATAGAATAATGTCATCTCATTGTACAGAGTTATGTGATTTACATGATTAGGTTATTCATGGTCTGTTGTAGTAATTTGTTAATGGTTCTACACTTTTTTAATGTTTGATGGATGAATAGAATAATGTCATCTCATTGTACAGAGTTTTTGAAAATGCTTGTTACTGTGTTTTTAAAGCAAACCTTTCATTGATTTCACTGATCAAAATGACATGGGGTGTAGGAAAAAGGTGGATAATGCAGTGGTTCCCAACCCTGGTCCTGGAGTACCCCCAGCACTGCACGGGTTAGATGTCTCCCTTATCAAACACACCTGATTCAACTTGTCAGCATGTTAGTGCAGGGTTGAGAACCACTGGTCTAATGCAGGGATGTCAAACTCAGATCCTAGAGCAGGGATGGGCAACTTCGTTCCTGTGGAGCCACTGTCCTGCAGAATTTAGCTCTAACTCTGATAAAAACTCACCCTCCCATAGCTTTCTAGTGATCCTAAAGACATTGATTAGCTTTGTCCAGTTGTGTTTGAATAGGGTTGGAGCTACACTATGTAGGATAGTGTCCAAAGTTGCCCATCCCTGTCCTGGAGGATCTATAGAATATATGCTAGCATTGTATATTAAAATTATACTTACAAAACTATGCACTGAGCTGCTCCTTTGGGGGTTTTGTTAGTGTACAGGTGAAGGTACATGCGTGGTTTTAGCTGAAGCAGTCGTTCAGATGGAACACTTTCCAATATTGAGCGCTGCTTCAGCTCTGGATCAGCACTGTAGAACAGCAGGAGCTGCTTGTACAAGTACCTGTGACACCAGACAGGACAGCAGACACATCTATCTCCTTAGTATATTATTAATATATTATCTCCTTAATATATTATATTATGTTACTAACAGAGATTTGCCATACCTAATATTGGACAAATACACTCAATATATACCATTTAAATAATGTTTTACCACAAGGTCATACACACATATACACAAACACACATATATGAAATAGTCCTGCTCTTCTCTCTCTCTCCATTTCCATCTATGCTGCTTAAAATCTTTGCACCTTTTGAGGGCTCTGCGGGCGATGACAATGGCGTGGCAGTCATGGACGACAGATCCCGTGTAAGAAAGCCAACCACTGCAGCAGTTCTGACCTGATCCCAGAGCTACCACTTGATATTGCTCACACTGCTGTGCATCCGTGTCACGTACCTCTGACACACACAATAAAAACATATATTTAACCATAAAAAATAAACACCTCAGGAAAGTTTTTTTGTTACACATTTCACACACATATACAAAGCATAATGGTTTTATTAATGCACATGCACTATGCCTTGTAATTTTGGTTTGTGAAATTTGGTTGTGAACTCTGCTCATCAGTAGGCAATATATATATATACAGTTGCAAGAAAAAGTATGTGAACCACTTGCAGAATCTGTGAAAATGTGCAAAATTTTAACAAAATAAGAGAGATCATACAAAATGCATGTTATTTTTTATTTAGTACTGTCCCTGAGTAAGATATTTTACATAAAAGATGTTTACATATAATCCATAAGACAAAAAAATAGCTGAATTTATTAAAATGACCCAGTTCAAAAGTTTGTGAACCACTGATTCTTAATACTGTGTGTGGTTACCTGGATGATCTACGACTGTTTTTTTGTTGTGTGATGGTTGTTCATGAGTCCCTTGTTTATTCTGAGCAGTTAAACTGAGCTCTGTTCTTCAGAAAAAATCTCCAGGTCCCGAAAAATTCTTCAGTTTTCCACCATCTTTTGCATATTTGAACCCTTTACAGCAGTGACTGAATGATTTTGAGATCCATCTTTTCACATGGAGTACAACTGAGGGACTCAAACACAACTATTAAAAAAGGTTCAAACATTCACTGATGCTCCAGAAGGAAACACGATGCATTAAGAGTCGGGGGGTGAAAACTTTTAAACAGGATGAAGAGGTCCAAATTTTTCTTATTTCGCTTGAATATCATTTTTATTTTCATTTAGTACTGCCCTTCTGAAGCAACAGAAAATACTTGCATGTTTCCCGGAAGATAAATTAAATACAATTTAGCTTGATCTTCAAATTCCAAATGTTTTCACCCCCCATCTATTAATGCATCATGTTTTTTTCTGGAGCATCAGAGAATGTTTGAACCTTTTTTAAAAGTTGTGTTTGAGTCCCTCAGTTGTCCTCAGTGTGAAAAGACGGATCTCAAAATCATTCAGTCACTGCTGTAAAGGGTTCAAATATGCAAAAATGCTGGAAAACTGAAGAATCTGCAGGACCTGGAGATTTTTCTGAAGAACAGAGCTCAGTTTAACTGCTCAGGACAAACAAGGGACTCATGAACAACCACCACACAACAAACAAACAGTCGTAGATCATCCAGGTAACCACACACAGTATTAAGAATCAATGGTTCACAAACTTATGAATGGGGTTATTTTAATAAATTCAGCTATTTTTTTTGTCTTGTGGATTATATGTAGACATCTTTTATGTAAAATATCTTACTCAGGACAGTAATAAATAAAAAATAACATGCATTTTGTATTATCTCCCTTATTTTGTTAAAATTATCAGCATTTTCACAGATTCTGCAAGTGGTTCACATACTTTTTCTTGCAACTGTATTTTTTTTATTAAAAAAATTTGTGAAAATTAAAAAATAATATGGTTTTATAATAAATATTATATGATAAATGAAAAGTCTACACATTTAAACTGAGAAATCGATAAATTCATAAATATATTTTAATTTAATTTATCATTTTTTGTTTTGGGGCCAGTGGAAAAAATTAGCAGTACAAGTAGAAATCTGTTCTACTGGCCGAACAGAAAATAATTGTTGAGTCTTAAGCTGTGTCTAAAATCACCCCCTATACCCTTAAATAGGGCACTATTTGAGGGGACAGCCATTTGTAGTGGTGTCCGAAACCATAGTGGACGTTATTGAGTGCAATCATTCAATCCCATATTGCATTGCAATAACGAGTGTATAACTGATGTACACTCAGCGGCTAGAGAATACCCATGATGCACTGTTAGGGTCACGTCAAATTAATTCCCATGTCTCGCCAGAAGATGCCGCCGCAGGTGAGTTATCCTACCATCCATTTTCCAAACTGCTGGTCCAATGTGTGAACAATGTAATATCATACAAGTATAAATTCCCTTTTAATTGATTATTAAATTGCTTAATTAAGGTTTATACATGCTAGTTTCCATGACAGAGTTCAAGATAAATCTTTTCATTACTACTGGAGCTGCCAGTTGCTAAGTTTCAAATGATTATTAAACGGCAAGCACACTATAACTATACAAAATCGGGAGCCTTTCCGGCGCACACTGTGTCCGAAATCGCTCGCTCGTTTTCATTCACTCCTTCAAGTGGACTATATTAGTGGAGCAATGTATGGAATAGTGAATGAGGGTATAGGGGGCGATTTCGAACACAGCTCTAGTCATGAACAAAGAGTGGTCTTGTGTCAAAACCCAGCAGTGAGTGCAGTGTATCTCACCTCTCTCCAGTACAAAAGCAGCAAAGCAGCTCTTAGTCCTGTGGTACTCAGGGCATTCTCTGAGCAGCTTGCCAAAACGTTCAGTACACACTGCTGTTATGCGGTTTTTGTGCCAGTCCGTGAACTTCACTGAAAGAGCAAGAATTTGAGACAACAGTAATAGTAAAGAAACATCTGAACGAAACATAATGAAAATTCTTTACAGACAAAAGTCAGTAAACCTCCAGTTCTCTGGTCCCTCCTGGGAGCGCCATCTGTGGTGTCTTCCAGCCCTTCTAGGGTTGTTTCACCTCCTATAATACTACTCAGGCTCCATACAGAAGGGGACCCTGGGCCAGAGTCCAGGTCCTCCACTTGAGGCGAAGACTCCAATGACGGGAGTTCTAGGGTATGGTGGCCTACAGCAGAAGGTTCTTCTATATCAACAAAGTGACATAACTCTGGGTCGGTGGTCTGACTCTCTTCTCCAGTAGACGGAGAATCATCAAACTCGCTGTTAGGGGCAAGAGGCCTGAGACAGGCCCTGTGGACGCCAAAGGTGGGCTCCCTCTCAGGAGCAAAGCGCATCATTAGAGTGGCAGCCATTCGTGGAAGCCGTTTCCCCTCTGCACTGACACCATGGTTTGCCATGATCTGCTGTAAGACGTTATGCAGTTTTGATAGACAAAGAGACCTATTTGTGATCATATTAATACACAACACAAAAACATGTTGGTTTTAAAAAATTATTATACGTTATGGGCCTGAAATATGATGTGTTTATCTTAGATATATCAAGTGCCTAATTTTAGCTGACCAATGTGACTGATAACGGGATACTAATATCAAATTGCATCTGTATACACATACACAAGAAGTAAGATGAGCTAGAGTGTAATACATAATACATAAACTGACACGCTAGTTGCGATGTATGTCTAACTATACCTGACTTGTCGAATTAATTGATTAGCAGCTCGTTCACCTGCAAGATTGAGCGGCCTGAATTTTTTGGGAGCGGCCTGCTTGAGTCACGTGACGGCGACGTCGAGTAAAAGCATGAATAAAGGATAAACAATTTCTGACGCTTTATAGTAAAAAAGTTAAACATACAAAATACAAACGCATTTTATATATTAAAAGCTAAATTTTTAGAAATATTTTTAAAAACCGAAAAAGTAAAAATGTCAAGTGCTCTGCGCCTTGTTGACAGTTCTGTGTAAAATACAGCTCTAAGTTAGACCCTTTAAACTAAAATTAAAAAGTTGTTCACAAAAGGGAATTAAGGATTGGATTGAGGTATTAAACACAAGTTATATAATGATAATAGTTAAAATAGAATCATATCAAAGCCTTAAATGAAACCTCTGTATAAATTCAAGTCTGTAAAGTTTAAGAAACTACGTTATGTAAAGCTTATTTGAAACAATAGGTATTAACAAAAAAGGCTGTGCAAATGATAAAACAGTTAAGGTATTTTCGTTGCATTTACATACATTTGACCAGCAGGTGTCACCAGCGGGCAGTGTTTCGATTTGTGTATTTAGTTGAGCTTTTTTGACAGCCCTAGTCTGTCATACAAATTACAAACCCTTTGTTCTCTTTTTTATTTATTTTTTATTACGATTATATGTGAATATATAAAAAATACCAATAGAAGGGTTTATTTAAAATATATAATAACCAACTATTTAACTGGATCTCACTTTCTGATTATCTTAATAGATAACCAAACCATATTGACCAACACAAGAATGTTCCTCCCCCATGACAAACATGCATCCCGCCTGTTATAAAGTCTTCATCCATTGGCTGACTTGACCTATCAATCAAAATTGCAACAACAGGAAAACGGTTGCTTCTTCTATAGGATTGGTCGATAGCATTGCGTCTCCGCCCTCTCATCCAATCACCGCGCTTTGTGAATGAAACTTAGTGGCGGTGGCGCGGAATTTATATTTATTCTGCGTGTGGTCGGCGGGAGTCAGAGCTTTGCTTATAAGAGTTTCGCGAATTCATTTTTTTTGTATCTGTTCTGTTGGAGAGTGCCAACTTAAAAGCGTAAAAATGGAGGACTTTGGTGTTTATGCAATATTTGGAGTAGATGAGCCACCACAGCAGATCTTAAGGTAAAGTTGACTGAGATAAACACACATTGGAAATGCATTGGGCTCTCTACTTAAAATTATTTTAATGCAATTCAAGCTGCGCATGCTTCCGGTGATTCAAATGGTGCATGAAATATATTCAGATAGCTTGATGTAGTTTATTATTATTATTATTATTATTATTAAGCAATGATTGGAGTCATGTACGCGTTGACAGTGCAATGCATGCTTTCTGTCTCCCGCCTCTTGAATTTCTTGCGTAACTATAAAGATGTGCACAATATCAACTGTACTGTAACTACGTGTCTCGGTTACTATATGTTAAACCATTGTCCTTTAAATAAGGGGATTGTATTCTTCATCATTTATTGTCCACAGCAGGCGTTATGGGTGGCAGAGCTCAGTTGAGATCCAGCCTAGTGTTCAGCTGATGGTTCTCTTCTCTAGAGGAGACTGGGGAAAGCGAGATGCAATCTCTGTGGAACTTGCTGATGAGAGAAACATACCCATTAATATGGGAAAACTAACACCATTCAATAAGTAAGTGTATTGTTTTCGTTTGTTTGCATTAAATTAATCTAATATGTTTTAGTTGTAACCTTTAACCCCTTACTAAACCTTCCCTCATCTCAGATGTCTGTCATGGGAAGCTGGAGAGGATGGAGTCTGGTCCAATGGAGCAACCTTAACTGTCAAACTCAGTGGGGTAAGAGACTGGACAAAGATTTAAGCTCAAAATTCACCCTATCTGTTTTATAAATACATGTTATTGATCTTAATGTGAAATATCATCTGTGCGTATGGGGTTTTTTTTGTGTAATTTTTAAAAATGTCATAACTCTGCATTTTGGGTAAAAGAATTGGTGACGCATGCTAGATTTCTCTTATCATTTAGTTTGATTAAACCCCTCACAATCAACTGCAAGCTCGTATTCAAATCTGCCTCTGTCCAATGAACAAGGCACAATCTTCTGTTACAATACAGAAGAAAAAATCTGTAACTACTACTGTTACATTGCGACTTTAAAGGATTAGTTCACCCACAATTGAAAATTCTACCATTAATTACTCACCTTCATGTCGTTCCACACCTGTAAGACCTTCGTTCATCTTCTGAACACAAATTAAGATGTTTTTGATTAGACAGCAATATAATCAACACTTTCAAGGTCCAGAAAGGTACTGAAGACATCGTTAAAACAGTCGACGTGACTGCAGTGGTTCAACCTTAATTTTATGAAGCGACAAGAATACTTTTTGTGTGCAAAAACAAAACAAAAATAACGACTTTATTCAACAATCTCTTCAATCCATAATATTTAAGTAAAATTCAGTAAGTCTAAACCTGTGCGTTGCAGCAACAAACTTACCCAGTGTAATTTTTCCAAAGGGTACTTGTGATTTCTTGGATCCAGTGTTGACTGTTTCACAGATGGAATGCACTCCAGAGGTGAGTTTAGCCTGTTAAACCTATTTTGACTTGCTTGAGTTAGATTCGCTCTGTGTTTGCTGGTACTTACCTGCAGTGTTTTCTCTCAATTCATTGTTTTTAGTGCAACTCCACGGCACCTGCATTAAGGGAGTGTCCAGGCAAGAGGAAGCGGTCTCAGGGAGAGGAGGATGAAGAAATCAATGAAGGGAGAGGAAAGGAGAACATCTGCCCTAATGCCTCAGAAAAGGCAACACCTCACAGAAGGGGCAAGAACAATCCTCGTGGAGGTCAAACACGACTGTTCTCGCAAAAGGAGGAACAGGCTGCAACTTCCAGTTCTCAGAGCCACAAAGCTAAAGGCAAGCAAGCCAAAACCCCCTCACAGACTGGTGAGTGAGATTTTTTTTTTTTCGTTGCAGAGCATATTAATAATGTGTTATGATAGCTATTTTATTTTTGGTAATGTTTCTTTCTCAGCTCCATTAGACAAGCCGTCAGGTCGCTGGGGTCAGACTCTTTGTCCCATTGATCCTCAGACAGCCATTTTGATTGGAGGACAAGGATCCAGAATGCAGTTCTGTAAAGACCCCATCTGGAAACTGTGCACAGGTAAGAATTTCATGTTTCTGTCTCACCATGTCAATAGATTGTAATTTTGATATTGTTTTACTAGATCTGCTATCACTTGCTATAGATATTGCAATAGATAGTCTTAGATATAACTCTGCTCTTAATGCTCACCCTCATGTCATACCAAACCTATAAGACTTTTGTTCATCTTCGAAACACAAATTAAGATATTTTACATGAAATCTGAGAGATTTCTGTTCCTCCATTGACAGTCCATTGACAGTAAAACTTTGTCAATTCAAAAAGTTCATAAAGAGATTGTAAAACTAATCCATTTGAATTGAGCGGTTTAGTCCAGATTTTCTGAAGAGACATGACCACTTTATATGTTGAACAGATTGAATTTAGGCTTTTTTTCACATATTAACATTGATCATCGAACATAAACAGAAGCTCAACCGTACTTGCTCAGTGTGCCAGAATAAACCTCATTGGTTCTTGTGGAAGCTCAAAGATGAACAAATGTCTTACAGGTTTGGAATGGCACGAGGGTGAGTAAATGACAGATTTTTTTTTTTTTTTTTTTCATTTTTGAGTCATCACGAAACAGAAAAGTTGCAATAATCTTTTCTTCCCTATTGTGATGAATATCTGAGTGAAATGAAAAATGTAAGTTGGGTCTTGAATGTGTTATATCTGGAATTGATTGGATCACTGTGGTTTGCTATTGCCTTGATCTCATGTGAGTGACTGACAGGTGGTCCCGCCCTCACAGCGATAAACAAACATTAAAAGAAGAGATCATGATGCATAAGGGGAAGTTATTTTGATCAAAGATTACGAGAGCACATTAATATAAAAATGTCACAGATAAATCCTTTATAATAAATACAGCAATATTCCATTTAGAAAAAAAAAAAAACTAGAATGGTCCCTTTTGATTTCATGGTGACTATTTTTCAGAGGATCTTTCTTGGGTACCTGCTGAAACCCTGGCAGAAGGACCGACCCCTGAGGCCCGCATTGGTCACACTGCGACCTATGACCCTGAGTCTAAGCGTATCTTTGTGTTTGGTGGCTCAAAGCATAAGAAATGGTTCAATGATGTTCACATCTTAGACACAGAAAGCTGGCGTTGGACTTTGGTTGAGGTTAGTCTGCAATTTATTCTAAAATTAACAACAAAAACCTGTCAATTATCTTCAAAAAACTCACAGAACTGTACGGTATTACTGCAACACATGACTTCTCACATCTGATTTGTTTTTTGTGTTATAGATGTCATCTTGTTCTCATTCATATTAAATGCAGGTCTCATTTTATTAGCCAGTATGCTCTGAACATACTTAAAAGCTCTTGAATTTCATTTACCTCTTTAGGCGCAGGGAAAAGTGCCTCCTCTGGCCTACCACAGCTGCAGTATGTTCCGGGGAGAGCTCTTTGTGTTTGGAGGAGTGTTTCCTCGCCCACATCCAGAACCAGACGGCTGCAGTGACTCCCTCTATATTTTCAACCCTGATATGGCCATCTGGTATCAACCCATTGTCAATGGAGAGAAGCCTGCTCCACGCTCTGGGTAGGGCAGTTCACTGTTATTTAAAGCAACATTTTGAGATATTTCATTAATTACATGAGTGATAGTGATGTTTTAAAGCTATTTTCAGCTGTGCATGTGGCATATGAGAATTTTCTTTCCGACTTGAACAGATTTTGATTCATTTGTGCAGACACTCAGCATGTGTGATGCAGGGGAGGATCTTTGTGTTTGGTGGATGGGACACCCCTGTCTGCTTCAATGACATGTTCATGCTAGACCTTGGTAAGCATTACATAGCTTGTTATTCTTTTAAACACTTACTATTTGATTTTAATTTGGTTTCCCACTGTGATGTAGACATGTGCCGATATTCGGCAATACGATATATCACGATAATGGATATGCACGATATTGTTATCACGGGCAATTCAAAATACCGTGAAATAATTATTTATTACGAATTATTCAAATTTTTATAATGCATTTTAAGAAGACTTTCCCCATCAACCGTATAAAATGCACAACACCGCTCTATGCTGTGTCAAAGGGACATGCGCACTCGTGTAAACAAACCCAACATGCACGAAAAGCACATGGCAGAACGAATGAAAGTGCGCGTTCACTTTCTGACAGCAGAGGGCACTGATGGAACAGCAGAAATGAAGCGGTTACCCCGGAAACTCCGTAAACAAAGCAGCTGCACTACTGAACAGTATTTAAAATGCTTCAAACAGCCATTCAATTTTTTGGATTTGCAATGTTGTTCATCACAGCACCAAATACTTAAAGACTTAATAGGCTATTTATTTTCAAACTTAAGCATTTTTATATTTTAATCTGGACTACAACATGCCCTAATGATTGAAAATGTTCTGATTATTTGCTATTGTTCAGTAAAACTTAGTGAAATAAGGCTTCATTAGTTAACATGTTAATTCATTATTACCAAACTGACAATGAAAAACATTTAAAGCATTTATTATATAATGAAGCATTTATTAATCTTAGTTAATGTTAATTTCTTAGTTAATGTTTAATAACATTACTAAAATCAAAAATTGTAACTTATTTAATGGACCTGAGCTAAAACTAACAATGATCAGTTGTATTTCTTAACTAACATTAACAACGAATAATACCTTCTGTAACAAATGCTATTGCTCATACTTAATCTTGGTTAATGAATTAACTAATGTTAAATAATGAGACCTTATTATGAAGTGTTACCTGTTCTGCACTTTAATCTGTTTGAAAATTTTACTTTATAATTTTTTTGTGTATTGTGTTATTGTATTTAAACATTCAGAGTTCTTGTTATAAGAAAAATAGTTCTTAAACCTGTTCTACTATGAAAACACTTTTTTTTTTCTTTTTTTTTCTCCCACTTATTTCAATATCGTGATAATAGTCAAGTCAAGTCACCTTTATTTATATAGCGCTTTTTACAATGTAGATTGTGTCAAAGCAGCTTTACATTGATAACTGGTACATTATTTGGCTGCACAGCAGCTCTTAAAAGAATAGTGTCAATGCAGGCAGATCAAAGCACTGTTGAATATCAAATGTCAAGTCAAATGTCAAGTGTCCCCAACTAAGCAAGCCAAAGGCGACAGCGGCAAGGAACCCAAACTCCATCAGGTCACATCAGGTGGCAGACAAGTGGCAAATAGGTGTTTAAATGGAGAAAAAAACCTTGGGAGAAACCAGGCTTAGTCGGGGGGCCAGTTCTCCTCTGGCCAACAGTGCTTTGTTACGATTCAGGTAGCTATCATAAGTCCGACAGGATCGCAACATTCAAAGTATTTATTCCAGTTCCATCCAATTGAGGATCGTATTCATCACGGCGGTATGGACGGTTGTTGAGGAACTGTGTCGTGGCTGTCGTGTCGATACCGTATACCGTGATGAAAGCTTCAGCAATTAACACAACATGAAAATTTTATACCGTCACATGCCTAGGGTGATGTCTTATTGACAAAAATAAGGAATAACTTAATGGGTACAGTCACCTGAAGGCAGTGGTCATGGTATCCGAAAATATTCCGCCATTGACTGCATTATTTTATTTTTTATTTTTTAAGCAGTGATGGATAAATCTGAATCTGTCATTTTGACAATTACACTAAGGGTTTATTGTAACTTGTAACTGTAATTCCCACCCCTGTCCAGTTGGTGGCGAGCGTTCACATTAATTAGCTATTATGCAGTATTGTATCTATACATACATACATACAATTGCAAAAATGTCATGGCAGCTGAGTGAATTTTCTTCAAACGGACAAATAATTGTAACCAAAAACAAATATTCATCTGCTTCATGTGGCGTTGAACATGAAAATTAAAGCAGCCATTGTTCATCTGTTCTTTTTATAAATAAATAAATAAATCCATAGTCTAGCCTATATCCTTGTGTAATTAAAATATGTAAGTTTGATTAAAAATGAAAATGTGAATGAAAACAAAAGCTATTAAGTGTCTTATCATTAAAATATGAAAATTAAAATGACGGGTAATAGATTATGACAGAATTTTTACGACCCTCTCCGTCAAAATGATGACAATAAGAAATTTTAACACAACCACTGCTTGAAGGAGGTGTTTCACTACTCATGGAAGTAATTTCAGTACTGTTGTTTGAGGAAAAAAAATTATTATACATGTTCTTGTACATGGTAGAGGAGTGTCATATATCCATTGTTCTGCACGTTTTCTATATGAAACTGTTCTACTGCCATTCTTCACATAGATTTGTGTAGATTTTCTGCATATGTAATACCTAGAATAATACTGTTTTACACATTAATTACTGAAGCGCTCTTTAAAAAGTAGAGTAGTCAGCTTAAAATTGCACATTGTCACATCCTATTTCAGGCTTGATGGAGTTTTCTGCTGTGAAGACAAGTGGAACAGCCCCCTCTCCTAGAAGGTAATTAAAATGTGATAGACTATTTATTTATTCTTAGAGTACTATTGAAAACTAAGAAGAGTTTATTATGTTCCTTAAAAGCATGCTCTTAACTGCAAACTAAATGTATAACAGAAATTCAGTTGTCTTTTTATAATGGTTACATGATCAACATCTTGATCAATCTAGATGTATTGAGTGGTTGACCTCTGTCCCATATTGTATCGCAGCTGGCATGGCTGTGCGGTTCTTTCAGACTGCAGCTTCCTGATCCATGGCGGCTACAATGGGAACAATGCACTGAGTGACACATTCATCTTCAACACAGGTGGGACTGAAGTTTTTTTGCCCCAATTCCATTTCCAGGACTCTATGGTTGCTATTATATACACTAGTTCTATGTTTTGGGTCGTAATGTTCTCTAGAAGTCTCTTATGCTCAAGAAGGCTGCATTTATTTGAGCAAAAATACAGTAAAAAACAGTAATACTATGAAATATTATTATGATTTACTTAACTGTTTTTGTTTGTTTATATACAGGGCATTGACATATTGACAATGAAACTGAAACACCTGGTTTTAGACCACACTAATTTATTGGTATGGTGTAGGGCCTCATTTTGCAGCCAACACAGCATCATTTTTATATTGGAAATGACAGAGATAAGTCCTGCACAGTGGCCAGAGGGATTTTGTGCCGTTCCTCTTCCAAAACAGTGGCCAAGTCACTGTGTGATTCAAGTGGAGGAAAATATCCCAAAGTGGCTCAAAAATATTTAGATCTGGTGACTCTGCAGGCCATGGGAGATATTCAACATCACTTTCATGTTCAACAAACCATTCTGTTACAAGTCTTGCTGTGTGTATTGGTCCATTATTGCTGATACACGACACCCCTTTAGAGTACAATATTTGAACCATTAGGTGCACATGGTCCTCCAGAATGGTTTGGTAGTCTTTCAAGCACAGTAGAAAATGCCATGATATTGCAGGCCAAACCATCCCTGATCCTCCCCCGTGCTTCACTCTGGGAATGCAACAGGTGTGCGTTTCCTGAAAGCATCATTAGTCAGCTATGGTCGTAAGGCCCATTGAACTCAATTGGTAACAACGGAATTTGCGACCATAGTTCGCTTTGGGAAACGCACTCCAGTCTGGTTGTTAAGCCTCTTGGGGGCTACTTCCACACTGTAAGTCCCACAAGATGTGGAAAATACAGTGAAGGTGGACTCATCAGAGAACAATTTGCACTGTTGGCACCATTGAAACTTACGTTTGGCATTGGCACAAGGGAACAAAATTTTGGCTATAGCAGCCCGACCATGAATCTTGACCATGTGAAGCTCCTGATGAACAGTCGATGTGCGTATTTAATTCTGCAGTGAGTTGGGCAGCTGTGGTTTTATGTTTTTTGGACAGAAGCCAGGTTAGTACCTGGACATCCCTTTCAGACGGCCTTAGTGTTATTGTTCAACCACATGCCTGTGATGGCAAAGCTGAGTTTTCAGCAGTCATTACTTCATTTTTCAGTATTGCATGATCTTTCAGAAATCATTACTGATTTGGTGCTCATCATTATTTTCAATGTTGAAAACATTTTTTTGGGGAAACATTTGCATTTTTCAGGACTGACGAATAGAAAGTTCAATAGAACAGCATTTATTTGCAATAAAAATCTTTTATAACGTAAATATTGTAAATCGCTGAATAAAAGTTATAATTTAAAATCTCACTACACTCAAACTTTTGAATTGTAGTGTGTGTTGATTTTCATGATTTCATAAATGCTGTTGATAGATTTAAAGATCGTGTTTAACCTGGAACCTTTCAAAGCAACTAGCTTTTAATATTATTTTTTTTTTACGCTTCTTTTTTTTTTTGTTTTTTTGTTTCTCCAGACACTAGTTGCTGGTCATCTCTGATTCTGCCCCAGCTCAATTCTGTTCCCCGAGCTGGACATTCCATCATTACCATGCCCACCACATGCAGAAAGGTAAAAAAAAAAATTAAAATAAAATCACGTTATGGACACCTTTTTATAAAGTATTTTTGGAACATTATTATAGCTATTGACTTTCACCCCTCAGACCTTTTAATTCTAGTGTCTTTGCTTTAAAGGGATCCATAGATGAACAGGAGGAACTTTCAGAGTCAGCCCCACAAACGCTGTTGGTTTTTGGTGGAGGGGACAACGAAGGGAGCTTCTTCTCCGACCTTTTCACTATGCCAGTAGAGGAGCTAAGAAGAGACTAAACACTTGTGTCACAACTCTGTTTTACATGCGTTTTTTATGCTGTGCTGTTTCAAATTTTGTTCTTTGTGTTGATTGAGGCTTATTTAAAGAGGTGTATTACACTTTCACTCAGGTATTTGCGTTATATCATTGTTTATAAGTATTAGTTTATGTTCAGACCTTGTGAAATCACTCTCTATAATGTTATTATTTGTGATACAAGCCTATTATTATAGATAATTAAGAGTGAACTGTTTCCTACAGAAGAGGACTAGTTTACCAAACATTGTTTACTCACAAAAATTAACAGCATTTGTTTATGGAATGACATAAGGATGAGCAAACAATGATGAGTGAATTATTCCTTTAACTGAAAAAGATAGATTCATTTTCTGATTTCACTGAAAGGATTCAGATTTGATTTATGAAAAGCTTTGTGGTATCTTTTGTATATACATGCTTTTAGATTAAGCTTTTTTTATTCTTTTTAAATGTCTTTGTTGTAAAATTATGATTTAGCTGTAAATACTATCGCAGCAAACCTGTTCAAAATTAAACGTTCTTTAAAAATTCAAATGCCTTTTTTTCCCAGTTATTTGAACACTTTTCATTCAATAACACAGCAGGTCAGTCGCACAGATGCTGTTTCCTGTGTCTAGGCATCTGCTAAATTTCAAAATCTCCACGGTAACAACGACCGCATGATGTCACCCCACGTCTACAGTCGCCGTTAAGACCGCGAATACCGCAGTATGCGAGCACCAACTGACGCCTAGAGAGTATCCGTGCACGGATCCGCCGCCGCCGCCGCCCCTCCCCGTTCAGCCCCCCCTCCGCTCGCTCCGGAGATCGGCCATGTTGCTTCTCGCGCTTGTTCCGGTATCAGGCACGAGCGTTTGAGCACCTCGGCCGCAGTACGACACCGATCCGCCTCCAGTGAAGCCCATTTCACCACAGCCCCGAAGCCAATCATGGATTTTACTACGTGACTGTGGATGTTCGTCTTTGGATACAAGCCCTCAGACATCTCCTTTCATTCAAGAATCTTTGGTCACCGGGATCCTGTGAGTGGCGGAAGACGGTTTCGTGGATCATGAGGGTTTTTCGGGATTGATAATTTTTGAAATCCATCATACGTCTGCTAGTGCTTCATTCTCACCACTCACGGTTCATCTTATTTATATCCGTGTTTAGTCCATCGCCGTTTGTTTCGTTTATCTCAAACTGACGGTTGAGGTATTTTTCACCTTTTGTTGACACTTATTGTTTTGAAGGTCGGTAAAATTGCGATTTTTGGTTGGCCTAACACTTCATATCGCTCGCAGAGAGATACTTTTCCTTTTCGTGTCCTCATTCTCTATGACTGTCATTTTTAAGACCTGGGAGGATATGAATTGGCTTTAAACTCTCGTTTATTTCGTTGGGAAGCAAATATAAATGGTAGTGAGCTCCATGTTAGTCTCTCCAAGAAGAACTTCATAAATCCTCACCAAGGACCTGCTGTTTATTTTCAACTGGAGACTTTAATACAAGTTTTTTTTTTTTCTCCTCCACATATGAACTGATGTTGGGCTTCAACTTGTTGATCTCTGTCTGCGTGGCTAGTTCAAGCTAGCTAGCAACACTGATTACTTCTGTCAGAACAGAGAATAGCCTCTAACGGCAAGTTTCTAAATGCTTGTCAACCACTAAAAACGATTTTCCATTTATATTTCCCCCCTTGGCCCTGTTTTTGTGAATACCTGGGCGAAAATGTCAACCCGGCCTCAAGGAGTTGGTGTTATAGAGAATTCATCCAGCCAGGTGAGACATATCTTCACTGACTGCACAGAAACTAATATGTTTGAATGTGTGTTTTTGTTGTTGGGAATGACGTCATTCTTGCTTTTCTGTCGAATTGTATTTTCCTCAAGCTGAAAGACAGGTGTGTGTGTGTAATATATATATATATATATATATATATATATATATATATATATATATATATATAACAAGTTAGTTCAGGAAGAGTTTCTCTGACTCAACATGACTTCCCTTAACTGTTAATTGATAGGCTTGTCAAGGTTACTTTCATGTTCCTCGCTGTAGATGTTGTAAATTTGGTCTTTTATGGCTGCTATAACAGTGTTTTTACTGTAAGTCATTTTGTTCATTGGATAAACTGAAAATCCCATTGGCATACTAATAATCAGTGTACTCTGCTATATCAGTAAAATTGATTGGGTCAATACAGATGATGTTAGCAAGGAGTTTAGACCCTTGGTTTTCAGCCAGGGGACCGGGACCCTCAGCAAATATCCAAGAGGGCCTCAAGATGACTTAAAATGATTTAAAATAAGCTGAAACAACTAAAACTCAAGATCTTTCCTATTTGAATTCACACACAAGCTTCTGAAATTGAACAATTTTATTATTTTAATTTGAATTCTATCTGTGTTCTCCTAATTTCTGTAAATAAAAAAGGGGGGCGAGGGGCCTCAAGTGTTGTTGTGGACAGTCAAAAAGCTTTAGAACCACTGCTCTATTGAGAAAATCAGTCAACAGGTAGTGAGTAGTGCATTTGACTTGGGAACCAGGAAGACCACAGGCAGTAAGAATAGCCAGCCTTGTCCCTCTCAATGTGATAAGGCACAGATTGCGGTGCGAGTGCTAGAGGATGGAAAATTAAGCCATTCAGAGTGAGGAGGAGGAGGACAGATTCAGTGCTCATTAACAACTCATGCCAGTGTGACTAATGCTGACTGAGCTTCATACAATACAGGCAGCGCTAACGTGTGTGTTTTCCGCTAAGTGGCTTAATGAAAAACGAAGGACTTTATATCCTTGTCCAGCTCTCCGGATGCCCTCTCCGAGATCTCTAACCTCTTCTTCAGAGTGTGTCTGTTTTAGCAGAGGAAGAGTGTGAGGAATGAATCACTGGTGTTAATCATACTAGTGAGGTCGTGGGTGAGTTTCAGCCTGCTATGTAGGAGGAGAGGTATGAAAATGTGTTATTATTTTGCATTATCTGCCATGGGTTTGTTCAGGCACAGGGAAGGATGCTTTGCATAAAAAATCGGACTTGGAACAATGTTTTTGTGTTTATGACTTGGACCAAGTTTTGCATCTTTGGGAATTTTATCTGTCATTCACTGTTTGTTATTAACTATTTGATTGCAATGTTTATTTTAATAGACACAAACATGGGCTTCTTTTCAATAGGACTTTCACAGACCTTGGTGTTCAGCCTAAATTGAGGCCCATTCAGCCTGCGACTCAGTTCTCCAGCATTGTGACATCCATGTCTGAAAAGCACACCACCCCAATAAGTGTTAACACAGGGTTTCCTTGTCCTCAGTAACTCAGTGTGTCACCTTGCTGATACTGTGACCTGACACCACAGGTTTATGTTACAGTTCCCTGAAATCCCAGTTCCTACAAACACAGATTTAGAGTGAGAGATAGGGCCTTCACCTGTTCCTCATCCTCTAACCTCTGCGTACTGAGGTTTTTAGCTAAATCATGTGGTTTAGGAACTCTGACTCAACATTCTATCAAAACTGGCCCTATTTGCTTTATTAATACACACTTTTTGGTCATACTGTGCACAATTAACAAGGCATGTTATTCCAAAGGGAAAATATTTGTTAAAACATAATTGCTGTCTCTGCAGCAACTTTGCTTTTCAGTTGACGTCACCTAGGCTGCTGGTTGGGCAGACAATGTTAATGTTGCTTTGTTTTAGGCATTTGCTATTGGTAATGTAGTAATTTAATGCAACTGTAAAGTTCTAGTAAATTTATAGTCCAACCAAAATTTATTCAGACACCTTGAACAATTTCATTCATTAATACAGTTCAATTCACTGTAGTTTAAAAAAATGGTAATAAAATATGACAAGATCTCAGAGTTAAACTGTGTCAGAAAAAATTAATCTTAATTATGTCAGATAACACTTAAGCAAAACATGGTCAGGTCAAAGTGTCTGAATAATTTTTGGTTCCAAATTTTTATCAGTTTTACTGGTAATCCACTGTATGAATAATGTTTGGGTATAATATGTCACAGTTTATTTTGCTATCCTCACTTACATAAATGAACTATAGTGTCCTGCACCCACTAGTAAAAATATATAAAAAATATCAAAAATGTCTGAATAATTTTTGGTTTGACTGTATATAAGAATTTTATTGGCCGATATACCAATATTTAAGAAAGTAGGGTGGATTACAGTATTTGATATCATACTGTATAATTTAAAGATCATAAATATTACATGCTGCAACTAAATTTTTACATGATATTTACTAGATATGAAATAATTTGAGAATGAATCAATGACAAATTATTTATTATTATACATTTTAGAGAACAAATTCTTAATTCTATAATCCCATTATAGTGTTTTTTTAGTATTTTTTAAATAGTATTTATTTATTAAAAATTCAAAGACTTGTTTTAGTTAGGCCTATATAAATTCGGATTTGCTGAGTGCTGTATTATATTATTATAGCGTTTGTCTTATTACTAATAATACTAATAAATGCTATAATACTTTTTTTATATACCCTTTAATTTCTTTAATAGTTCTGTCTAAAAATGTATTAGAACTGTTTAAACGAAGTTAACTAATGACGACATAGAATTGGAGATCCTGTGTGTCTGCGCTCAGACACTGGCATTCTCTCCACGGTCAAAATAAAAGTCTGACACTTATCGACCAAACAGAAACAGTTATTGCCAATAACAAAATGCCATATATCAGCCTATATATCAGCCTTGGTGATAAAAGGTTCAGATAATAATTGCACATTTTTGACTGCAAGATTTAAGAAATATATCAAGATGCTCTTGTTTTCCACATCCCATTCGAAAGGCCTGCATAAAAGTGCGACTGGCAAGCGTCCCCATTCTGTTGCAAATTCATGTTTGGTCTGACTTAATTCTGGTATGGAAATTTACCACATTGCTAATGATGCTAATGACTGAGCTTTTATGAATAGTCTATATTCTCGCTGCCGGATGTCACTATTTTGGGGATAGTTTACCCAAAAATGAAAATCTGTGATCATTTACTTGCCCGCTCTGTGTTTTTTATTCATGAAAGTCAGTTATTTGGGACACCACCATCAGTTATTTGGGACTTCCACCGTTTCATTGTAACGGTGGAAGTCTGTGAAGATGAGTAAATGATGACAGAATTTTTATTTTCGAGTGAACTATCCCTTTAAATACAAAATGAACATCTTTTCGCCTGTCGTGATTCTATCTGAATGTCATTATTTGTGCTCATCACTGTAGCTTTTGTGGACTTGCTTTAATGTCTGTCCACCTGCATGGTTTTACAGATCACGTCTTCTTGGCAAAGTCCTCAAAATGTGTTCTGTGCTGTTCAGTCTGGTGTGGTGTTTGGACATCCTCCATAGTACCACAGATCTCTGTTGGGTCCGCTGACCCTGATCAGTCTCAAAGACTCAGTTTTCCACTGCAGTGATTTACTCCATTAGCACCTCTTGCTCCACTAGCATATCATTTCAATGGAATAAAAACATTTTTTTTAAATGGCAGCAGTTTATGTATGTGAAAGTAGTAATCCTGATATTATCCAGTCAGTAAAAGCTGATCTGGAAGGACTTGATAGCATTGCAGGTATGTAATCTGAGATGCTTAGATATAAACAATCCATCATCATGTCATCTATAAGGATGGCTGGCAAGTGACTGATTATAGTAATTCCTGGATTTATAACTCATTGAGATGCACAAATGCCTCTTTAAGATGGCATCATCTTGTCGTTTAAGCAGCTCTGTTGTATTAGGTTTCATCTAGAGTTGTGGAATATAACTAAATGTTTCAATTCTGATAGATTACAATATCATAAATTGTAAATATGTAAAGAGTTCACTGACTTGATCATCACGTAAGAAAATAAAAACATCTTGCTTGCTATAAAAACATCTTTTCCCACACTTGGTTTCAGTATTTTTCCATGTTTTATATACACAAACAAAGGCCGGTATTGACAGAGAGAACAAAAGGGAAAATACAGGTGAAAGAGCAGGTTATAAAGTCATAATGTATGGGTGCCATCTTTGTAAATTGTTTTGTTTTTCATGGTTAGTGTCTGTGAACTCAAATGGTTGGTTCTGTTAAAAAAAAAAAGATGCAAGTTACTACATATAAAGAGACAGAACTGCATCCACATGTTCTTAGACTCTATGAGGGGATTAGGTGTGGTTAAATCTGAAAGGGTGGACGGCATTACGTTAGACTCACTGTCATTACTGATAAATTACTAGATGGAACATCAGCATGTAATCAGCGCTGTGGAAATGGCTCTCATTCAGGTCCTGTAGCCTTATATGGCTACAGGGTAGACCCACAATACAGTGATCTGACCACATTATAGTGTCTTGCTGTGTCTTCTCAGATACGCCGTAATTCATTTTGTATAGTTACATGAGCGAATGAATTGGGCTAGAGGTCAATCAGTTTATACTAGCAGCTTTTGGAGATAATGTTTTAGACAAAATGCTTTCTTTAAGAATGTTACAACTGCAGTTGGCAGTTTACCACTGTCACCAACCAATGAAGCTTGACATTTTTAATAATGTCCTCTGCCTCTTTTGTTATAGCCAGACATTATCACAGGAAGTATAAGGAAGGAGATGAGCAGCTCATAGAAAAATGAATGAGAGAAATCAAAATAGTATGGCTCTCTTGCCTTTCAGTTAAAAGAGCCAAATCACCTTTTTGATAAAGGCATTGTGTGTTTGTTTGTATACACGTGAACACACTTGCATTTGCTGTAGAGGTGTGAATCGTCACTGGTCTCACGATTCAGTTTGATTACAATTATCAAGTCAACGATTCAATTGCGATGCATCGTAGAAACGATTAATTTCAACACCCCTAGTTTGCTGGTCCAGATTTTTATGATGCCATTGTTGTCAGAATTGATTTCTGTTTGTACATGAAACATAATCTTGACAAATAGTTTGAGATTTTAGTCTTTTCCTATATAGGTACATATAAAATAGCTGCCATGGGCATAACTATAATTGTCACTGAGTGAACTGACTTGATTTAAAGGAGACCTATATGCCCCTTTTTACAAGATGTAATGTAAGTCTCTGGTATCCCTAGAATGTGTCTGTGAAGTTTCAGCTCAAAATACCCCACAGATCATTTATTATAGCTTGTCCAATTTCCCCCTATTTGGGTGTGAGCAAAAACACATCGTTTTCGTGTGTGTACCTTTAAATGCATATGAGCTGCTGCTCCCCGCCCCCCTTACAGAAAAGGGCGGAGCCTTTACAGCTGGTGCTTCGGATAATCCGGCAACAACAAAACTGGAGAATCTCGTGCAGCCAAAATGTCAGAAATTGTCAGTAGCTGTGTTCAGCCGTATATGTTATAGAAAATGATTTGCACAAACATACAAGACTTTACCTAATAGGCATATTTCCTTTATGAATTAAATTCATCCGCTGTATCTTCAGTGGCTCAGATGCCGGGAGTCTATGGAGACTCTTATGTTCATTGTTATATCCAAAAACAGAACATTTGGAATGTTTATATCAGTAGGTGGATCTATGTTAATAGGGCAGATCGTCACCAGTCATGGGCGTGGCATGCCCATACTGGGATGTCACTGTAGGGGGAAATCTGGAACAGAGCATTTTCAGACATTGCTTCTGATTTATGGGGATTACAAAAAAGGAGTGGGTGGTTTTTTACCATTATAGGCTGGATGTTTACACACTGTGGACTAGGGGTGGGAATCTTTAGTCACCTCACGATCCGATCCGATTCCAAAACAATTCTTGATCTACTTTTTTCTTATTATTAATTAATTAGTTTACCGATTTAAAAACCTTAAAATCCTTACATTTACATATCCTTACATAAGTAATTATAAGTAGGCCTACTTTTTAAAATAATTACAAATTGAATTAAAACAATTGTATGTTAAGAATTTTAAACTAATATAACTTCAAAACATTCAAGCAAGTAGCAAATAATAAAGAGGAGCAACAAAACATATTACAAGCAATCAGGGGCGGATTAAGGTGGTCAGGGGCCCCTAGGCTGCTCTTTGTGTGAGGCCCCCCCTTAATCATTATGCTTTACTGGAAAAATGTATTTAGTGCCATACGTGGTCCACACGCAAATATTTTGGTTAACTGGCACACACACACACACATTGAGACAGCCAATACTACAGTTTTTCTTCTACATTCCTTCAAGTGATGGACCACCACAGTAAGAAAATTACCAAATTACCACCACACCACATAGGTAAAATGGGAAATTGAAAATCATAACAAATCATATATAATAAACCAATATATAATACATGGCCTAATCAGTGTGTAGTGAAAAAACAGCAAGGAGACTTTCTAAATATTTTAATAATTTATTGATAATGTTTTCTGTTTTCAGCTGCAGAGATGAAGTCTACGATGCTGATTCATGTCCGCAGTAGTGGACTCACCTATATGCATGATTCATACGGATTACATAATCTGAGAATATGTATTTTCTATTTGAATTGGTTCAATTAAAAGTAGACATTTCAAGCTTTCTATAGATATGTTTCTCCTGTCTGTGAGGGAAGTACGGTTCATGATTGTTACGTGCTTAAGTTCACAGAGACGACAGAACGCGCATCCTGGTTGTTTTCATTTTACAAAAGCACAACGTTTTCTGTTATTGTGAGTTTACAGAAATAAAAGTAGACCCCTTACAGTTTGTATTACTCTTATCTGTATGACCAAAATGACAGAGTATTTTAAGCAAGTGATCGCACCGGCGCCTCCATGTCATGCAGCGAGCGCACTCTCCACACAAACATGGATATGCGCCTAATAATAGCGCACATTTATCTAGGACTAGGCTAACTAGCATTAGCGGACTTGTAAAGTTTCTACTAACATGTTTCAAGTGATAAGCTGTAATGTTTGGATTTTCTGCCGTTAACGACCTCTCCCTCACGAACTGCGTGACTTCGCCACTTCCTGTCTTGATGTATCCAATGCCTTTAAGTATCAAGTCAATTTAGGGATTTTTTTTCAGTATATATTGTTCACATTGTTCTTTTAACCTTTGTATTTTACATTTTTTGTGCTCCACTATCGTAATTTCTTTCGGACATTTTGCCGCTATGCCGTATAGCAACAGCAGTGACGTAAATGAAAATGATTGACATGATTTGATCAGCAGCTGATTGGACAGATGTGACCCAAATGTCACATCTATCCAATCACCTGCTTATCTTATGTTTCTTATGGGCCAATGAGGGTCTTTTTTTGTTCGGGCTGAAGTCAATTTAAAATAATAAAAAAAAAATAGTCTGGCCAATCTGGGGCCCCTGCACACGTCGGGCCCCTAGGCTGCAGCCTAGGCAAGCCTGTGCGTTAATCTGTGCCTGCAAGCAATAAACAAAGAGTGCTTTCAGTATTGGATTGTCTGAACATTTTCTTTCTCATGTTTACTGTCGTTTGATTGTTACATCATGACAGCGGGAGATCTAATAAGCTGCATTTTGAGACGCAAGTACATTTAAACCACTTACTCTTACTTACACTTACTTGTAATTTGATTTAACCTTTCCGAAATTTGTGAAAGATTATTTTACGGAAGGTTCGAGTGGTGTATGTATGTGAGGAATTGGAAGCAAGCAGAATCTGGGTATTTCTAAAGCACACTCAGCGTCATCGCGCATCTGAATAAAAACTACGCTCAGAATCGTTTCTGAAATTCTCAGAATCAATCCAGAATCGTTGGAGGGAGAATCGCGATGCATCGCTGGATTGATTTGGGTTTTTTTGTGGACACACATCAGTGTTTAGACACCATGTAAAAGTGAATTTTGCATAATAGGTCCCCTTTAAAGGAACTTTGGTCACATTTCAAAAAATTTTTTTTTTAGTATTTTCTCCCTTGTCCCCCAACATCCCACGCTGATTTTTATAGGTTAAAGGTGCTCTAAGTAGAATTTGAACAATGCTGTTGGACTTGAAATCAACCCAAACAAACCCACCCCTCTCTTCATTGCTCTGCCTCCAAAACTCACACTCCAATCCTAACCACACTGCTCCGAGTCGGTCTCGAAACACCGGCCCGATCGCCGCTGGCATGTGAGGCGAGTGCGCTAACATGACACTAAATATTGCATTCTCTAGCGGTTGTCAGTGTGCAGTAGTTTAACAGCAAAACTCTCATTATCTGACCATAGGTACACTGTTACAATACGAGAGTGGATGTCTGTGTATCACAACTGACGTGCAACAAAATGCTTCACGAAAAATGAAGCGCAGTTGATGAACAAACGACAAGGATGCACAGCAAATGAACGTACAGTACACAAGAGTAAATTCATAGTGTTCGTTGTTAGTCGCAAACAGCACAGCAGCTCCAGACCATCAAAACCCAGTGTACTCACATAAGTAGCGGGATCAAAGCAGCCTCCGCGTCTGTTTTCAGGCCTTCCCACTTAGCTCTCTCCAGTGCTGGAAAGCTTTTCTAACATAAACGCGGGTCCTAAAGCCCTTGTCCAGGCATAAACCTTCATTCCAGTGATATTCTTTTGAGCTCTTTTGTATTGTGTCCTATTTCTCGTTCTGCAGTTGTTGTTTTTTTTCTTATTTTCAAATCTCCCTCTTGCTCGTTCTCTCTCCTCGACCGTCCTATGCCCCCTGATGCTGTTTGGTTAGACGTTTGTTGTTGGTATCGGCCCGACTAACTTCCAAACAGTGTTTTTGAAATACTACTGAGTCCCCCTTTAATGTGCTGCAGTCCCATAACACATAGATGATCACAGAGTTTTTCTGTATTTAAAATATTTAGGCGGCCGCCAAAATGAATCTGTCCCACCAGAGATCATTTTAAAATACCTGCCATTCTGCACTACCGGTACCTGCTGGTAACTGGTGTTCAACAATGCAAATATAGTGTTGGTGGTAGCACAGTCTGATAGGTAGCATACCAGGCGCTGTGTGAAGAGTGTCAGATGTTCCTATTTACAATGTGTTTTTGCCGCTTTGAGCTTTGCAGCCAATCACAGGCATATCTGTTGAGCGCGTGAATGCAATGGCCTATCAAATGTGTTTAAGTTAGTCAGAATAAGCTCAATACCGCTCGAAACAGTGGAGTTTTTGTTCACCGCGAGTTCTGCACGGTCGTGAATCCTTTCATTATAACCAACAAAGTATAAACACGATGACAATGTGAAATTCATTGCACAGCATAGGCCGCTTCATTGATTATAACAGTTTTCGCAAGAGTGCAGCTTTGTGCACCTCGCAATGTAATTGACAGCTTCAGTGATTATAATAGCAGCGATCTTTGCTCGCTTTCTATTTTCATGCTGCTAACTACACATTGCAAATGTGCTAACTGCACATTTCTAGAAGTGGATGGAACATAACAGTTTGATACTGTATGATCTGTGCATTACGTCTTGGAGTGTAAATGCAAAATAATAGACCTGCCACTTTTTCTAATGTGTTGCTTTGTTGTTCATTTTATTACTAACTTTTCAAAGCAGTCACTCATTGACTTTTTTTTACATATAAATTTACAGATTTTTTAAAAATATAGTTCTAACTACGCACTTTATTTTATGATCTGTCCTGACAGTGAGTGTTTTTTTTTTTCATGAAAAAATAGGATAAGTTAATATTACAAACTGTTTATTTGCATTTATTTTGGATTTATTGTGAGTACTGGGCTCGCGGTTCGCATGGGTTAGGGTACTTTGTACTTTGTGTGTGGATGACTGTGTTGTCCGCCACCACCGCAGAAAAATTTTGACCCAGGAAAAACCCTGGATCAGTATGATTCAGTTCTTAATTGTATTAATTTCAAATGAAAATTGACTCGTACTGTAGTTTACATTAATCAAATCTGCCTTTTAACGCAGTCTCACAAGCCTCATGAACAAGTAACAAAAATCTTGAATGTGAAAGTGCCCAAAGACATAAAATCACGGCCTCCTTTGCAGGCTTTGTTCCAATGTAACCTTTGGTTGTAATGAGCTAGTGTACAACAGGTGAGTAAATTCAATCACATACATAATAAATCAGTCAATTGCTAGTTATTTGTAAATTGATTTTTTAATCATGTTGGTGACATTAGGGTTGGCCTCTGGTAATTGTATTGATCAAGTGGATACAACATTCAGACAAACCAACTTTAATGTGAAACTTTTTAGAATTGCTCTTATATCAGTAGTTGTTTCTTATTGTTCTGCTCTATGCAGATGTTTTTACAGGGTTTAAGATTTGCCAGATAGATTTACATTTTACGTTGTAACTAATTTAAGTTGATGTGTACTCGGCTTCACTGAAAATAGTCATTTTTTCTCTCATATTCACATTAATAAAAGTTCTATTAATTAGGTAGCTGTGTAAAATATGGGATGGGAAAGGCAGTAAAAATAGTGTAGCAAGGAAATATTCAAAGTTGGCAATCACCTCATCCTCTGAGTTGAGATTAACTTTTCCATTGACATTTCTGTGAAACTACCACACCCAAACAAATGAAAGTATCCTAAAAAAAACAAGAGACCAGATTTACCTTTCGGAAAGGGGAGGAATTTGAATACTGTCAGAAAGCACAGAGTTTGGATGTGTTTGGGAACATGCGGTTGGGCTGCCGAAGTTGCTAGCTTAATATGAGAATGAATACAGCGGACTATAAACCCTCTTTAGCTCCCTGACCTTCAGCAGCTTGAACAGGGATCACATTTACACACGGCTTTGCATTTTTTACGACGCCGAGCATGGAGTCACCATGTTGAGATCAAGTCCAGAGTCTAAAACGCTGTGTGTGTAAACAGGCCTTTCCAGTTGCACTGGGTGTGAAGTTGACTGAAGGGAGTGCCGAGGCCTTCTCTCTGATTTCAGGAGCTTGACGTCATGTAGAGGTGTGTGTGTATGTATGAGGAAAAGACAGAGTCAATGCTTGTTTTTTCTGAAGTGATTTATTTAGTACTTCATTGCCTTTTCTAGTGGTTATTAGTGCTTTCATTTCATATGGTGAATTAATGCGTGACTGTTGATACCTTTCTGAGCAGTGTTTTTATTAGAGGAGGGAATCTTTAGGTACCTCTTGATTCAATTCTAAAATGATTCTTGATCTACATTTATTTTCTTCTTAAGTAATGAGTTTACCCACTTTGAATATCAAATTTATTTGTGTATTTTTGTTTAATGACTTATGTAAGTACTTTTCCCTCTCTGTCATTCTCTGTAGATGTTTTTTTTAAGCTCAGTTCAGGTAAACAGTCACTAGAGGTGTATTTGTTTGTTATCTACACTCCATGTGGGCAGAAGGGCGTACACCACACCCTACAGTGCTCCGGAAAGAGCCAGGCCACCCGGAGGAGCTTTATATCCCAGAGGAATTGCTGCTCAATGAGGGAGAGCGTATTAATATCAGGATTATATATTCACTGTTGACAGTTTTCTGACATAGGACAAGCTGGAGAAGCGAGGGGAGAGGTGTGATGAAGAAGAGGGAGAGTGAGAGAGACACTCCATCTGCTCTCTGTTTGTGCCCTTGGCTGCCTCCTGACTCTAATTTTAAATAGAGGCAGTGTGGGATTTACAGCCCCATGCATTACCTGCAGGCCCTGACCGCCATTCATCCGTCCGTCAGTTCATCCTTCCTTGTATGATTCATCTGACCACTTTGAAGTGATGTGAGACATACAAACAAGGAATGATCCCACCCCAAATTAGTAATGTTTTTTTTTTTTTTTTTTTTTTTTTTTAGTAATTAGTAATTAGTAATGTTAATCAAACATTTCTGCATTTGTCTGTCTGTCCATCAAACTATTCATTCATCTTTAAATTCCTTCCTTCCTTCCTTCCTTCCTACTTCTTTTTCCTGTTTCCTTTCCTATATGTCATTCCTTCCTTCTTTCCTTCCTTCCTCTATTTCTTTTTCCTGTTTCCTCTCCTATATTTCTTTCTTTCTTTTCCTTCCTTTATTTATTTCCTAACTTCCTTCCTTCCTTCCTTCCTTCTCACCTATTTCTTTTTCATGTTTCCTTTCCTTTATTTCCTTCCTTCCTTCCTCTTCTTCTTTTTCCTGTGTCCTTTCCTATATTTCATTCTTTCCTTTATTTTCTCCTTCCTTCCTTCCTCTATTTCTTTTTCTTGTTTCCTTTCCTATATTTAATTTTTTCCTTTCCTATATCCTTCCTTCCTCTATTTCTTTTCCTGTTTCCTTTCCTATATTTCATTCTTTCCTTTCCTTCCTTTATTTTCTCCTTCCTTCCTTCCTTCCTTCCTTCCTTCCTTCCTTCCTTCCTCATGTTTCCTTTCCTGTATTTCTTTCCTTCCTTCCTCTTCATTCCATTATTTCCTGGAACTTGAAAACAGGTCAAAGCAATTTTATATTATATAATTGTTGCTTGCTGCATGCATAACCAAACGTACAGCATGACTAGTGTATGATTTGCAAATGAATGACTCTGTTCACAAGTTAAAGGCAGCATGAAATGAAAATTCACTACTCATTTATTTTGTAAATGCCTGTTTTGGATTTCATTGTGACCATTTCATCATGTATAATAAATTTTTTTTTTAGAACTTTTTTTTTTTTTTTTTACCTCATAATGTCATAACTCGATCGGTGAAAATGACATCTCTCGGGTGACGTATGCCAGACTTCTCTAATTATTTAGTCAGCTTAAACCCAAACCTCCGCAATCGATTTCAAGCTTGCATTTTTAGGTGCAACGCCCACATCTCAAAGTTCAATCAACAACCCATGAATACAACAAAGTGCCCACACTATATTATTTTCTTGTTCAGTAATCTCTTATACACGGATGTACGTCACAATACCGCAAAAAGATCTGTTGCTACTTTGTGTCATCATGACTTGAACACTTTGGATCTGTCTAATGTATTAATCACTGAAAGAGTCAGAATGGTTGCGGAATTTGACTTATTTGTCTGGATGTTTATATTACAACATATAGTTACAGTTACACATTCAAAAAAGAGCTTTGTTTTAATAAGTTTATAACAAAACACTAAAATATGCCACCAAAAATAGTATTTTTGTTTAATATGTAGTTAGAACCAATTATGGGAGTGAGGTTTTTGTAGAAATGTACAAATAAATAATTTTGTAGAAAACGTGTGTGTGTGTGTGTGTGTGTGTGTGTGAGAAAGAGAGGAAGAGAGATTGTGAATGTGTAGGTGGTGAAGTATTTATAGTTCTTCATCGTGACTGTCGCTTTCTGGGCGTGTATGACCGCATCTGTGTGTCTGTTGAAAAATAGTTTCTCTTTTTCTAAGCAGAGATGGGCTTCACTCTCTGTACTTGGAATATTATGGCCAATTTCACTTTTACCACAGCAAGTGAGAAAGAGAGGATAAAGAAAAGTAAGGAAGTGGGAGGGAGAGAGAGAGGAAGGGAGGAAAGGGAGCTGTCCTCTAGAAAGGTAAAGAGAAGATAGCATGAGGACGAACAACAGATCTCCATGGCAACGCTGCAATCACGACCCAGCGACTGACTGCTTCTTCAAAGACACGCTGGATTGTGTGCAAGTGTGCATGTGTGTTTTTTAACCCGAACAGGAGAGCATGCTTTACAGCTACTACGGCATCTGTGTTTATAGGGTTGCCGGTGCCTCTGGTTCACTCATGCAACTTTCTTTTAAAGAGACTGTTGAGAAAAGTTTAGAAGATCAGTGATGAAACTCATAACCAGGTCAATAAACGTCAGGTCCGGTCACAGAATTCTGTGCTGTGCAGCTATGTGATGCACTTAGAGCAGCTTCTGGGTCTTTTCAGCTGTCCTGAGCTTCCTGCTGAGCTGAACCAGTGTCCGCTAAACTCGGGATCTCAGAGCTGCCGGAGAAGGTGGTATTTAAGGTTCAACGCTGAAGTGAGCAGGACTCCCAGTAAACCTAAAAAAGATTCCACCACAGACAGCATGTTGTCAGGGAGAACATTATCCTATCCTCACTGCTGTCTGTGTCTGTGCAGGGTGTAATTACAAGGAGAGATAGATGATGATATGGAGAGAGTAAAAGACCCAGAAAAAGAGCAAAAAAAAAAAAAAAAGTGAATTTAATTTTACCCAGACTGACCTTCGTCCTAGATGATTCTTTAATAGTAAGGTAGATGCCAAAGGTTATAGTTCTAGATACAAAAAATTATCCCTTTTGAGACTCCCCGATTCTGTTCTAAATCGTAGTGGACTGTCTGCGGTCCACATACAGTCAAACCAAAAATTATTCAGACACTAGATATAATTTGTTATATATATATATATATATTTTTTTTTACAAGTGGGTGCAAGACACTATAGTTCATTTATGTAAGTGAGGATAGCAAAATAAAGTAAACTGTGACATATTATACCCAAAAATTCTTCATACAGTGGACTACCAGTAAAATTGATCAAAATGTGGGACCAAAAATTATTCAGACACTTTGACCATGTTTTGCTTAAGTGTTATCAGACATAATTAAGATTAATTTTTTTCTGACACAGTTTAACTCTGAGATCTTGTCATATTTTATTACCATTTTTTTAAACTATAGTGAATAAACTGTAATAACGAATGAAATGTACAAGGTGCCTGAATAAATTTTGGTTCGACTGTAGGCATTCATTCTGTCAGCAGTTTAAAGTAACAAGATTTTAAGATTGTTTTCAATGAGAGGTGGTGATTTGAATGACATAGGAAGTTAATGCTGCTTTAAAAGGATAGTTCACTCAAAAGTGAAAATCCTGGCATCATTTTTATTTACTCATCCTCATGATGTTCTGAACATGTTACAATTGACTCCTGTAGAACACAAAAGAAGATATTTTGATAAGCACATTACTTCCATTAAATAGACAAAAACCACTGAGGCATCTTATTTTGTCGTATTTTGTGTTTCACAGAAAAATGTCATACAGGTTTGTAGAGGTCACTAAATGATGACAGAATTTTCATTTTTGAGTGAACTATCCCTTTAAGGAAGCATCTTAACTGAAATGGAACCTGGAAGTGACTGATTTGAAACACTATATGTCAGGTCAAGCTACTCAATTAAGGGTTACTCATGCATGCAACACAAGTTCCTCATGTGACACCCACAAAAAGACTTGACTAACAATCACATTTGATTCCAGAAGAGATTGATGTTAGCATGTTGCTAAGCTAAAAGCACAAACAATTTATAGAACATACAAATGCTAATTAAAAATGGTTTATTTTTAATTAGATATAACTATTTTAATTCATTACTGAAAGAAAATTTCAAAAATCCCTCACCTACGGTCAAATATTTTGCGGTCAGTAAGACTTTAATACTTTTATTTTGCAAGGATGCATTAAATCAATCAAAAGTGATAGTTAAGACTTTTACATTGATACAAAAAAATCAATTTCAAATAAACACTGTTCTTTTGAACTTTCTGTTCATCAAAGAATGCTGGAAAAAAAAATATAACAGTTTCCTCAAAAATATAAAGCACCACAACTGTTTTCAACGTTGATAATAATAAGAATTGTTTCTTGAGCAGCAAATCAGCATTTTTGAATGATTTCTGAAGGATCATGTGACAGACTGGAGTAATGATGCTGCTGAAAATTCAGCTCTGCCATCACAGGAATAAATTACGTTTTAAAATAGAAAAGAGTTATTTTTAACTGTAATAATATTTCCCAAAATATTACTTTTACTGTATTTGTGATCAAGTAAATGCAGACTTGGTGATAGAGTCTTCTTTCAAAAACATTTAAAAAAATCTGTCTCCAAACTTTTGAACGGTAGTTTGTCTACCATCTGAGATGAAAGTTGTAACTGTCCTTTTTTCAGTGCGTTGTTGGGTTGCCTTGTCCACAGATGATATCCATCTCAAAATTTTACCAAAATCAAATATTAAACATTTGGAACAATCTTTGTGTCGAGTGTACAGCTTTGATGCTTAAAATTGTCATCTAGGCAGGCAGCTCACTAGGTTTTGTAGTTCTGAGTTTTTATGCTTTAAATTGTGAATAACACTTGATTATACACTAGTTTTTTGTCTAACAGTATGATACATGTGCAATGAGTCAGGTCTCCTACGAAGTTCTGCTTGATTAGCTAGAAAGGAGTGTGCCATTGTAAAAGTGCATTGTGTTTCATTGCTGTTTATGAGTGATGTATTGATATGAGTTCTGCTTTATGTATGTAGTGTATCAGCACTCCCGTGTCCACACACACACACACACAAGCCATACCAAAGTCTAAAATCTGAGTCCCCAGGCATATCTGCACACATGCCCTCTAATACCTTAAGTCCTTGCCCCTCTGTTCCTGTCAGCACACTGTCAATCTCCTGCTTTCCATGCCCTGACCTTTGCTACTTCTCTTGGCTCAGCTTACCTATGAACACACATACACATTCAGACAGACAGTGTGGCTTTGCTGTATTGTTTCGGCCAGCTTTTCTCATGCCTTTCCCTTGAGCCTGCCCCTCTTTCAAAATTGCCATCATGTGAAACGGGTAAAGAAATAAAGAGCATCTTCATTTAAAGACATACCTCTGAGTGTGCACCATTTAGTGGGCTGACGTCAAACGTTACATTTATGGCTTTGAACTTTGAGCGGTTGGTCTTTGAAGACAGAGCTGTCGTGAAGTACAGTGCTCAGATATGTGAACTGTGGTTTGCAAGCACACACCACACACACAAACACACATCACACCACAGGGCTCATGGAGTTGGCTGGGTTCCTCTTGATGATTGAACTTTCTCTTTAATGAGCTCTGTGTCCGCTTTCGCTTGAGTACAAAATGGAGAAACATCTGTGAAGGTGGAGATTAAAATTATAAATGCTGCATGATGTTACTTGCGTAAATGTTGGCATGCTTATGTTTGTGATGGAATGAAAGAAGGAAAACATAGGGAAGCACATAGCATATCTGTATGTGTTTGTGTATTTGTGGTTTCAGCAGATGGACCCGTCTGTTTTAATCTAATCTAATCCACTGTAATCTAATCCAATCTATTCTAATCTAATCTGATCTGTATGTTTTTCTAGTTTAATGGGGTAATGTGGGAAATTGGTATTTAATCTTTATTTGGAGAGGAGAGTTGAGATGATTTGGAGGGGTTAAGGGAATGTTGGGTGTTTGGAACACATCCTAAACTGCAGCGAGGTCTCATGAGATTAGGATTTTTCATTCACTAAAACGCTTTACGATTGCTGTGGTAAAGCCTCCTCCTCTCTCTTGTACCATCATATTCTTCCCTTGATTGGTGTTATTAAAGGGATAGTTGACTCAAAAAATAAAATTCCGTCATTGTTTTCTCACCATCATGTCATTCCAAAACTGTTTGACTTTTTTTCTTCTACAGAGCACTAAAGATAATATTTTGAAGAATATTGGTGGTATTGGTGATCTTTTTTCAATATATCTTTTTGTGTTCTGCAGATGAAAGTCATACAAGTTTAGAAAGATATGACATTGTGTAAATGATGACAGAACTTTCATTTTTTTTGTCAACTATCCCTTAAAGATACATAACTGTTGGTGCACATCCTCTAAAAAGTTGAGTTGTGCTGCACATGGGGACGACGCAAGTTCAAGTTTTGCTCATGTCATTTGCTCAGATCTGCCACTTTTTTTTTTGTCCATCATTTTCTAATACTTAATATGTTCAATAATAATAATGAAAAAAATGATTCACAACTGTGTGTGTGTGCGTGTGCGCTTTTTTGTGACATATCAGGACACAAATTTGTATAATGACATGGGTATGACAGGTATTACAAGGAGAGGGTGACTTTACCCCATTGTCCCCATTTTTCAAAAGGCTTATAAATCATACAGAATGAGTTTTTTTGAGAAAGTAAAAATGTGCACAGTTTTCTGTGATGGGTAGGTTTATGGGTAGGGGTAGTGTAGGGCGATACGATTTGTACAGTATAAAAACCATTACACCTATGGAATGTCCCCACAGTTCACAAAAACAAACCTGTGTGTGTGTGTGTGTGTGTGTGTGTGTGTGTAAGGTGGAGACTAGGTCAGAGTTTGAAAATAAAAGGACATTGAGAATGTTCACCAATGCTGAAGAATGTCATAAATTAACATGGCGCATGTGATTCATTACATAATATTCATCTCTTTGGAACCAGTGAGTTTGAGTGTGTATGTGTTTCTCTGAGCCCTATGCCTGCTCATTTGCTAGCTATGCAGCAAATACACAAGTACACTACCGTTTAAAAGATTAAAGATTTATTTTTTTTTTTTTTGATGTTTTTGTGCTCACCGAGTCTGCATTTATTCAATCAAAAAGTAAAAACAGTCATATGGTAAAATATTATTACAATTTAAAATAAGTTTACTATTTTAATATATTTTAAAATGCGCTGCTTAATATATTTGTGAAACTGTGATACATTTTATTCAAGAATGATGAATAGAAAGTTCAAAGGAACAGTGTTTATTTGAAATATAAATTCTTTGTAACATTATAATTGTCTTTACTGTAGAGTTGTCAAAAGTACCGACTTCGGTGCCATTCGTACTGAAATTTTAAAAAATGTGACGCTTTGAGCACTGTTGAGCGGATTTGTAAACACCTTTGATTGGCCATTGTGTTGACGCACGTGCTCATCGGATATGTCTGTGATTGGCTACAATGATTAACACATGGGAGCGTTTGAAAGCACACGGAAGTGTTTGATTCTGAAAGCAGGCGTCTGTCAGCGACTGGTCCGCAATAGACACCTGCTTTCAAACGCTCCCGTGTGTATCTGTGTAAGCGCTCGGTGTAGAGCATCATTGATGACTATTTACAGTTTTTGAAGCGTTGATTATTGAAGCCAATCACAGACATTTCCGATGAGCACGTCAACACAATGGCCAATCAGAGGTGTTTACGAATCCGCTCAACAGCGCTCAAAGCATCACATTTTTAAAATTTCAGTACCGACGTGGTACAGAAGTCGGTACTTTTGACAACTCTACTATCACTTTTTAATCAATTAAATGCGTTTTTGCTGAATTAAACTATTAATAATTTCTTTAAAAACTTTTGAACGGTATTGTACACTTCTGTACCCGTATCTTCCATAAATGCGGGAAGCCTTCTTTCAAACAGATATGGGTACAAAAGTGTACAATACCATTCAAAAGTTTTGAACGAACTTTTCACCAGCTGCTTTTCACCAACACACACCAACTGCTGCTTCAATTTATTGTCTTTGTGCTCTACAACACAATAACGAATTGATGCGTACAAGTTTTCAACTGTGGTTCTGTTCATACTTCACATATCACTCAAACTTACTGATCTATTTCTGACCCCTTTCACTGTCACTGTGTATTTAGCTCTCCAAAAAGATTGAGCAGTATGCTGCTTTGCTGCTGTGTGACTGTAGCCATATTTTCCTCTTGTGAATCAGTCTGATACAATTATCAGCTTGTGTGAGTGCGCGCGTGTGTGCGTGTGTGCGTGTGTGTGTGTGTGTGTGTGTGTGTGTGTGAAAGTGAGGGGGAGAATGTAGTTGAATTTGAGTGTCATTCGAGTGTGCCCATCTGAAACATTATTCTGATCCCTATATCCCATCTCTCTATCAGACCCACTCTGATGCCAAAGGAGGAGGGCGTCCAACTGTTCGGAGTGTTCGGGGTGTGGTGCCGACGGCGGATGAAAACCCCCACATAGGAAATTACCGACTGCTGAAGACCATAGGCAAGGGCAACTTTGCCAAGGTTAAACTGGCCCGACATGTCCTCACTTCTAAAGAGGTAACTAGGTCTCCTGTATATAGTGGATCTAGTTAGACGAGTCCATGCTATGAGCTCCCTGTAACACAGGTGCTCGTATTGCAGACAATTCTGATTTGTTCTAGATAATGCACAGTTAAAAACTAATTATTAGTCAGTCTTATAGCAGACACCTGAAGTACACTTATTTAATGGTCTGACCGTTTTGAGATTTGAACTTACAGCTATGGCTTGTGGTAATCATGTTGCGTCCTAAATTGCCACAGTCTGACTGTGATACATGTCCAGGGGCCTGTTGCATAAACTGATTAGACTAGTATTGCAAGTTAATCATCTAAAATTGGTCATAACTGTTTTAAGTCAGTTGCTGAAAAACTTAGTTAGGTCTAATTTTGAGAACAAAAATGATGACTTATTCTTTGACTAACTGCTAGTTGGTCAGACTAGTTCTTAAGACACAGTATTAACATATTATAATATCTGTGTTCATGCAACTGGCCCCAGGAGTGGAATCTAATTTCTCATTACGTATGATAGTGGTTTGGATTGGATGTGTGAGAATCTGATCAAATGTGTTTTTGCTCAAATTTAGACTACAAATAAATAATCAAATATGCAAAAGAAAGTATTTATCCTGTTTTCCTCTTCTTCTTTTTTTGACACGTTTCATATTTCATCTAAAGCATGCACTTATCTATTGCTTTTTTCATCTTGCTTAAAAAGTACTTTTTAATAAACTTTCTAGTTCACTTTAAAATGAAAATTACCCCATGATTTACTCACCCTCAAGCCATCCTAGGTGTATATGACTTTCTTCTTTCAGACGAATACAATCAGAGTTATATTAATAATCACCCTGATGCTCCTTAACTTTATAATGGCAGTGCACGGAAACCACCTGTTTGAAACTCAAAAAAGTGCATCCATCCATCATAAACGTACTCCACATGACTCCGGGGGGTTAATAAAGGCCTTCTGAAGGGAAGTGATGCATTTGTGTAAGGAAAATATCCATATTTAACATGTTATAAACTGAAATATCTAGCTTCCACCAGACCGCCTTCCGTATTCAACTTAGGAAGAAAGTGTAACACCTCTCGCAGTTCAAACCGCTTACGCTACGTCCTACACCTTCCATATCCAACTTAAGTTTGGGACACATTTAACGACTAGCTAAAACATTCTAAGACTGAGCTCAACACACAAAGTGTCATAAGTATCAAATTACATTCATAATCGACCTTACAATCCTTAAGTGTGTCCCCGGCTTTGCGAAACAAGCATAACTGACGCTAAGTTGAATACAGAAGGCGGTCTGGTGGAAGCTAGTTATTTTACTTTATAACATGTTAAATATGGATATTTTTCTTACACAAACGCATTGTTTCGCTTCAGAAGGCCTTTATTACTCCCCAACCATACACCCCACCCCCCGGAGCCGTGTTTATGATTTGTGTGTTGAGTACGTTTATGAAAGACAGTCATATACACCTAGGTTGGCTTGAGGGTGAGTAAATCATGGGGTAATTTTCATTTTAAAGTGAACTAATCCTTTAAGAGCACAGAGGACAGTCACAGATATTGAAAAGCTGATAGAAATTGTTACACAATAAATATTTAATAGGTTTATGATTTAACAAAAATAAATGAATGCATTTTTAGCCCGTTTTAATATGATATTTGTATAAAAAAAAAGAAAAGGTTGAAATCTAATAGTTTTATTAAAAATCAACCCTGGGACGCACTTTTAGTGCTTAAAGTTTCGTTAGTTAGCAAGTCATCTTTGTAGTGTAACTTTTCTTTTTTTTTTTTTTTTTTAACAGCAAAAATCTTTTTGAAAAAAGTAGTTTTGTGTTTGAGAGAGGTGTTTAAAGATGTGCTTGTGTTTTTTTTTTTTTTTTTTTTTTTTATTGTCACAGGTAGCGGTGAAAATCATAGACAAGACCCAGCTCAACTCTTCTAGTCTTCAAAAAGTGAGTCTGCAGATCTCCTCTCTTTATCTGTATATCTGTCTGGAGAGAGGGTATACAGGGGGTAATTACAGGAAGAGAGGCTGAAGGATTTCCTCTGACGTGGGAATGATTGCGTTCTGCTTTATCCCCACGCACACATACTGGTCATGTACCATTAACTTTTTGCTGTAACTACTGCAGAATGTCCTGGAGGACATTTAAAAAATGCATTTATTGCGTTGTTCCTCCTTCTAGTGAAATTTTAACAATGTATGTGCTGTAAAATGTTAATACACTATCGTTCAAAAGTTAGGGGTTAGAGAAAGATTTTTTAAAGAAATTTATACGTTTATTCAGCAAGGATGCATTAGGTTGATCAAAAAAGACAGACAAAAGACATACACAAAAGATTTCTGTTTCAAATGAATGCTGTTCTTCAAACTTTCTGTCAAAGAATTCTGAAAAAACACTCTTTCCACACTTTCCACATCTTCTTTGAGATGAACACAATCGGAGATATATTTAAAAATATTCTTAGTCCTCCAATGTTTATAATGGTTGTGAATGGTAACCCAAATTCTGAAGACAAAAAAAAAAAAAAATGCATCCATCCATAAAAAAAAGAATCCATACGACTCCAGGGGGTTAATAAAGGCCTTCTAAAGCGAATCAATGCATTTGTGTAAGACAAGTATCCTTATTTAAAATTTTATAAAGTAAAATAACGAGCTAAAGTAAAATAATGAGCTTCCAGCACGTACAACGCGTAGTACATCATGTTATTGTGTAGAACGTCATGGCATTGTGTAATACGTTACGGAAGTTAACGCTTTTTGGACGTACTTCGAATGCATATGGCTGTCGCGGGATAATTTTAAATTTTGGGTCAACTATCCCTTTAAGCAGAACAGCCATTTTCAACTTCTAGTAATAACAAAGATTTCTTGAGTCCTAAATCAGAATATTAGAATTATTTCTTAGGGATCATGTTACATAAAAACATGTAAATACAAAACAGTTAGGCTATTTTAAATTGTAACAATTTTTCACAATATTATCGTTTTTGACTGAAATTTACTGCCCTTTTGAACGGCAGTGTATGTAATCCCAGATTGCCACAGTACATCTGTGTTTGTACAAAAACAGAACATATTTACATGAGACAATAGCAAATGTTTAGACATGAATTTTCATTGTTTATTACTTAATTTATTCATAAACTCTGCCTTAAACACCCCAAAAAGGCTTTGTTGGTCCTGTCTGCCCAGACTGAGAGGCCATCTAAGACCAGCAAACCAGCTTGAACCAACTTGAAATGGGATTGACCTAGACTGATTCTCTCAAAAGCATTGTAAAGCCTAAGTAGATCATAGAACCATTGGCACCAATGGTCTCTACGATCAACTTAGCTCACAATGCTTTTAAGAAACGCATCCCTGAACCCTTACTTTCATGTATCTGATATTATCACAATATATAAGGTTAAGAGTTCCTGTTCAAGATTTATGATTTTCTCAGATCTTCTCTCTTTTCTGTGTTTTCTCAGCTGTTCCGAGAAGTGAGAATTATGAAGCTTCTGAATCACCCGAACATCGGTGAGTGATCAAGAAAGAACTCGCCTAACTGGCCACACTACAATAGAATTATTTCAGTATTTCAATTCAGCATCTGACATGAATCATCTGTATTGTCCGATCCAAGATAAGAACACTCGAAATTGTTGATATCAGCATTCCTGAGGCTTCGATTTCATAGATGCTGAAGAAATGGACTGTTTGATGTGTGCTGATGTGCACTCACTCAAACTTGCACACAAGTCAGATACTGCTATATTGAACATTGCGTTTCAGCCTGTATGTGTGTGTGTGTTGCCTGTGCTGTGTCTGTGGTCCTGACAGAAGCACTAGCTCATTAGCGCTCAGCTTGTGCTCATAAATATCAAAGCGCAGAGCTGAAATATGAAAGGAAAGACCTGCCCCCTTTGAGGATGCAGCACTGAGGATTCAGTCCTGATTCACAGCCTTTGCTCTCTCTGTTCAATGGCCGAGTGCGGCTGTGCTGGTATCACATCACAAAATCACAGCTGATTGATCTGAAACGCTCCTTGATCTTTCCATGATGACACACACAAAGTAGGGATTATGTATTTTATTAGTTGCATTAATGTCAAACAGTAGTGGCCTGTTTTCATTGAATAGACTGTGATGAATGGAATAGCTCTGAGCTTTAAAACGCAACTCCTATTGCCTGTTCCTTTTTCTAATTCTACTTTAATAATGCATCTCCTTTTATTAGATGGTGTTTGTTTGGATTTGGAACGTTTCAATTTTTTTCCTTTAGGGTTTTGTTCTCTCCTTAGTGCATTTGTGGGTTTTATGGTTGCTTATGAGACTTTTTATGAGAAAAATTTCTTGTCACTGCTGCTAGCTCAGGAATCTCATTCTAATGCGGTTTGTAAGTGTTATCGTTACCATATCAAGACAGATATGCTGGGTTTTGTAGCATTAATTGCAAAGCCTGAAGCGCTTCATATGGAAAGGCATGTGTTTATCACCACTGCTTTCCTTCATAGCTCATTCTGTGTTATCCCATGAAGTAATAATGCTGTGCTTTAGTGGTGTAGATGTGCTACATCAGTTATAGGATTTTTTTTTTTCTCAACTCCAGTTGTTGGCTCTGTTAACACCAATAGAATACATTTGCAGTAAAGCCTGTTCACACCAAGTCTGATGCAACTAAAAAACCCAAATTATACATATTCTTAAACTCATTTTTGCAGTTTAAACAGTCATATAGCAAATTTTTGACATTCTCTGAAAAGATGCCAGAATGAATTGTTCAGAATATAAACAGTTTAAAAAAAAAAAAAAAAAATCTACAAGTACAGATTCACACAGTGACAGTTAAACTAGACGTGACAGATAGTTTGTTTGTATACGTCGGAAGCAAAATGTTAATGAAACAGTCACAGCTAGCTATTGCTAATAAGGTGCTGCAGTGGTAATGTGTTTTTGTAGGCCAAACCGGAAGTTAGTATCAACCTGGTTCCCTGGTTTCCCAAAAGGATTTTTCCATTGGCTTTTAGTTGCAGAAAATAAGCTCTGTGACTAACAAAAGATTATCATTCTTACACGTTTTGTTCATCATGATAATCTTTTCAAATGAGAGATAACCAAGAATTCACCGTGCCTTAAAAACTGTCCATATGAGGTGCATAGACCAAAAAGACGTAAAACTACTGCTTTACTGACAAACGTTTTGGTCGCATGTGACCCTTCTCATGTGTAAGAAATGTTTGCAATTAAAACAGTGGATTTATCTCGCAATTTTTGTTTGTTTTTTCTTCATTTATAGAGTGTGCATGCTTTTTTGAATAATTTCCCTTGAAATATTTTCAAATGAACACAACTTTTATGAATTCTTTGATTTTGAGGCCTAAATACAAACTAGCAGAAGTAAAAAGCTAAATGTAGGCTATAAACGAAATACACTACAGTCACATGACTCCAGCGTCACCACCATTAAGCTTTTGACAACTCTTTCAGTTTTTATAAATAAGCTTCCGACAACTCTTTCAGTTTTTATATATATAAAAAAAAATTTCCCTGAAAGTTTGAATCAGAATAGTTTGCAAGAACGTGATTCTAAACAGAACGAAGCTGTGAAAGACCTTATTTCAGGTTTTTAACCACAAACCCATTAAAAAAAAACCCAAGGACGATTGAACCAGAAGTGCTAAAATGCTAATTTGTTTTCGGGTTTTGGCCTACAAAATACATCATCCCTGCAGAACTCTATTGATGCAAGATTTTGGACCAATAAGATTTCATGGTGGCTTATCCAGCAAGACACAACAGGAAAAAAAAAGGATCATCCAATAAAATGTCACTTACCCATTGTTGCGTTGAACAAAATTGTGATTAACATTATCGCTTGTTGCTTTACCGTGTTCTGATTTTATAGAACACAGTGTCAGTGTGAATGATTTCAAAGAGGTATATTCTTTCAAAATTCAAATTTGGTGTGAATAGTCTCTTGGATGTTTTGATATGTGATCATCTCTCTCTTTCCCCACCAGTGAAGTTATTTGAGGTGATCGAGACAGAAAAGACGCTGTATTTAGTCATGGAATATGCCAGTGGAGGTGAGTGGGCTGAACGACTTAGAACTGCCAGCTGTCAATCATGTCAAGAAATGAAAATCAGGACACTGCATTTTAAATAATGTTTTCACATCTTTCTTTTTCCTTTGTCTGATGTTTGTGTTCTTCTCCTCTTCCTGTACCACTCCTTCTTTACCTCTTGCCTTCCTCTGTCATTTTCTACTCTATTGCAATGTTCCCCTCTTCCATTTCCAAGGCGAGGTTTTTGATTACCTTGTTGCTCACGGGAGGATGAAAGAAAAGGAAGCTCGTGCCAAATTTAGACAGGTCAGTGCGAGTGCATGTGAGTGAGTCACAAGTCTGAGCCCACTAGTGAAAATTTTGAATTCTATTCTGCATTTTGTGATACAACTTGTAATTACAGATTATATCATCAGGGTGGCATTTGAGTGCAAAAGTTTAATTGAAAAATTAACATGAATTAACATAAAACCTGATGATTATGTTCTTCAGCATGATTTGAGAATGATCCAAACAGCATTGTGTGCTTCAGTGAAAGCAAGAACATCTGACATCTGTACAGAGGGGTCCACATGATCAGTGGCACAAATTTATAAAACAATTTTAGAAATTAATTTTACATAACATTTCTTTAGTCAAAAATTTTCAAAATTCTGAAACTTTATCTATTTCCAAACTTAAATTAAATTTAGAATCCCAGATTTTTATTATGGTCTCAGACTTTTGAACCCCATTTATTTTGCTTATTTTATGCTATTCAAAAGTTAAGTACAATGTTTTTTAAAATTAATACTTTTGTTTATCAAAGAGGATGCATTAATTTAGTCAAAAGTAACAGTAAAAACTTTTACGTTTTTACAAAAAAATCCTGAAAAAATGTATCATGGTTTTCACAAAAATATTAAGCAGCACAACAGTTTTCACAAATGTGATAAGAAATGTTTCTTGAGCACAAAATCAGCATATTAGAAAGATTTCTGAAGGATCATGGGACACTAAAGACTGGAGTAATGATGATGACTGCTGAAAATTCAGCTTTGCCATCATATGAATAAATTACATTTTAAAATATATTAAATACAAAACAATCTTTAAAAGTAATATTTCACAATATGACTGTTTTTACTGTATTTTTGATCGAATAAATGTAGCTTTGGTGAGCATATACTATTTTGAACAGTAGTGTGTGTGGCAGGTGGTGCTAAGTGGGCCTTTCAACTTGTGTGTGTGTGTGTGTGTGTGTGTGTGTGTGTGTGTGCTCATTAACTCTGCTGTGTGCATGTGTGTGTATGATGGCTTAATTAAGGATAGAACAGCTCAATTAAAGAGCGACAACTCCCATGAGCAGCCGAAATGACTTCACCTACTCTCCTGATTACTCACCACACCTTCTCTCTTTATCTCTCTAGATTGTCTCAGCTGTGCAGTATTGCCATCAGAAGTGTATTGTACACCGAGATCTCAAGGTGAGAATGTGCGTGTGTGTATGAGTGTGTGTGAAGGCCCTTAGGTCCTGTTACATATGAACATGCCCTGAGCAGGATGATCTCCATTCAGCTGTATCTTCATCTTTCAGATGTTCTTTAGTAGTTCTTCTGTGTCTGTCATCAAAGTTCATTACAGAAGTCCAGGTGAAGAAATGAGTTCTCTGTTTAAACAGTCACACACACTTGCACGCTATCATGAGTGTACTCTGAACTCTGGAACTGCTGACCTCAGAGCTTTTCTTTGTTAAGATGAAAGGAAGTGTCTCTCTGGATGAACTCTTCCCATGATGATACTCTGCCCACATACTGAAGTTGCTTATTGGTCCAAACCATCATCATAGTGACCTTTGTAACTTGGAGTTAGTCACTGTCTCCATGCATAACTTAATGTAATTCTCTTCTGCCCCACTCAGGACACCCAGAAATCCTGCATAGTGTCTGATCCTCTTCCTTTCTCTCTCTATTGGCCTGTCTCTTTTTCTCACACACACACACACACACACACACACACACACACACACACACACACACACACACACACACACACACACACTAAATAATGACACCACTATGCTGGAGTTGTATTGATTACAATAGAAAAGGGCAATGTTTGACATTGATTTAATATGAGCACTATAAATAATAGAGCACTTTTGCAAATGTAATGGTTGCTGCATCTGTGTGTGTGTGTTTGTATGTGTTAAGCATTAAGCCACACCTCTATTGTGGCTACAGAGGTTTCTGGCTATTCAGGTTAGATTGCAGGATCTATATCGTATTTCTCTTTCAAGTTACAGGCGTGTTGATTGTTGTGTTGTGTTCAGTGCCGGTTGCCCCAGAAAAGGAAATTTAACTTTTAAACATTAGTGTATGTATATTATTGCATGAAACCAGTAACGACAAAACAATTCCAATTATTTTAGAGTAAGATTTTATTTTTATGTTCTAAAGAAATTAATACTTTTATGCAGCAATGATGCTTTCAATTGGTCAAAAGTGACAGTAAAAGACGTTTATAATGTTACAAAAGAGATCTGTCTCTGATAAATGCTGTTCTTTTGAACTTTCTGTTCCTGAATAGAAAGAAATCTGAATATATATATATATATATATATATATATATATATATATATATATATATATATATATTTATATATATATATATATTTATATATATATATATATTTATATACAGTCAAACCAAAATTTATTCAGACACCTTGAACATTTCATTCATTAATACAGTTTATTCATTATTATAGTTTAAAAAATGGTAATAAAATATGACAAGATCTCAGAGTTAAACTGTGTCAGAAAAAAATAATCTTAATTATGTCTGATAACACTTAAGCAAAACATGGTCTGATCAAAGTGTCTGAATAATTTTTGGTTCCAAATTTTTATCAATTTTACTGGTAGTCCACTGTATGAAGAAATTTTGGGTATAATATGTCACAGTTTACTTTATTTTGCTATCCTCACTTACATAAATGAACTATAGTGTCCTGCACCCACTAGTAAAACAATATCAAAAATGTCTGAATAATTTTTGGTTTGACTGTGTGTGTGTGTGTGTGTGTGTGTGTGTGTGTGTATATATATATGATATATATATATATACATACATATATATACACACACACATATATACATATATTTCATGGTTTCCACAAAAATATTAAGCACCACAACTGTTTTCATCATTGATAATAATAAGAAATGTTTCTTGAGCACTAAATCAGCATATTAGAATGATTTCTGGAGGATCACTGAAGATCTTCACTGGAATAAATTACATTTTAAAATAAGATAATCCATAAAGATAATTACTCACAATATTTACTTGATTTTTGATCACAGAAAAGCCTTGGTGAGCATTAAGAGACTTTCAAAAACATTAAAAAAGTCTTACCGACCCCAAACTTTTGAACTCTGTACAGTATGACCAGTGTAGTCCAACTCCAATTCTTGAACAAATGAGTCTTATGAGTCGGATTTTTTTAATTGAATTGATCTGTCTTGATCTCATCGGTTATGTTTTTACTTCCACTCATCTCCAAATTGAAAAGAACCAAGAACTCTTACTGTGTTAAGTGTCACTGGATTCTCCATGTGATAGCGTGTAATTAAATGTATAGGGCCCCCGATGCAAAAACAGAATCCATTTAGAAAAACCAGTGTTCACACACTAAACTCTTTTAATGAGGTTAATGAAATTTGTTTGGTTAAAGCCTATGACATGACGTTTCGAGCAGCCAATCAACATGCAGATTAGATATATTAAATACAGCAGAGCTACATTCAGTCTGCAGTTTTAATTGACGGTATAATAGCACCTTGTCTCTGCCCATGCCTCATCCATGTCTTTGTTGCTGTGTGTTTGCATGTTGTAAAAGTTTGGCTCTGTTGGCAGAGTAATATTTAACTCTGCAAACCGAGCCCAGTTAGCACCCCGCATCTGTTGCTAGGCAACACAGCTTCCCTGCGCGGCTAAAGTTGGTGTGTAGATGTTGAGTGGCAGCACAGAGGGCAAGTCTCAACACACTCACAAACACACACACAACAGCATGAGAGAACTCATTAGGAAAAGCTGGAAAAACACCCTGTAAGAGAAGAGAAACAGGCATTTCTGTTAGATATTAAGAGTGTTGAAGTCAAAAAGGGAGATGTGTGTGTTGCTGATTGTACGATTCTTGTTCTCCATATCAAGTGCCAACTCTTCTCTTTTAAATCCTTCTACTTACCAACATGCTGTCCTTCTTTTCTCCCTAAGGCTGAGAATCTTTTACTGGATGCTGACATGAACATAAAGATCGCTGACTTTGGCTTCAGTAATGAGTTTACGGTTGGCAATAAATTGGACACATTTTGTGGGAGTCCGCCGTATGCCGCCCCTGAACTCTTCCAGGGCAAAAAGTATGATGGGCCGGAAGTGGATGTGTGGAGTCTCGGGGTCATACTCTACACGCTGGTCAGTGGCTCACTGCCTTTTGATGGACAGAACCTGAAGGTGAAGAGACACTGAATATCTGTGTTAATGTTCCTGTTTGTCTCTGTCCTTTTTTGTCTTCCTCATTTCTGTTATATCATTCTCATTGTGTTTGTCTTTCTCTTTTGCAGGAGCTGCGAGAGCGTGTGTTGAGAGGGAAGTATAGGATTCCTTTTTACATGTCCACAGACTGTGAGAACCTGCTGAAGAAGTTTCTCATCCTCAATCCTACCAAGAGGGGAAGTTTGGAGGTGCGCTTGGTTTAGACATATTTACACATCTCATATCTGACTGTGGATTAGAATGCAAAC